>NW_026067951.1:4498217-4557435 GCF_014885135.2 Alexandromys fortis
TAATGGGATATATTTAACACAATTTAACAGGCAATAGTAACTGTTGAAGATGAGAGCCATACAATAGGTATTCAAGTTAGAGGATCAGCAGTGGAGGAGTCAGGGCATTTGCGTAGTTGCAAAGGATTTTCCTTAAGATATAGTAATTTCAAGAGAGGATCCTGATAAAAACCCAGTGATGAATGTGAACTCCATCAAGGATGGTGACCCTGGGTCTCATGGACATTTGGATGAAATGCATTGAGATGGGCAAGACCATTCTGTAGGTCTTGCTCAAAGGCCCTGTCTCCTTCTAATGAGAAAATTCCAAAGGACATATTGGAAAATAATTGATGAGACCTTTTTCTCTATATTTAGTTCTTATTAAAATTTACTGTAGATATTTAAAGTAAACAGGTTTGAAGCACGCACGCACATATACATACATACATATATATACACACACACACAGCAAGAAGATTTCCTTATTTGCCACCCTCCCTAGCTACTTCTTTTCTCATTTTATAGTAAGACACAAATGGGTAATGGTGATGATTTGGGATCAATGCGTTTTGCAATTTTTTTTTTTTTTGTAAATCTAAAGTCCCATGTAGGTACTTCCTTGTCTCTGTTTTGTGCTATATTATTTTTTTTAAAAATATGTTACTGTATTTCTTTATTTGTGTATGGATTGTGTATGTGCCCCTGCACACATGCATGACTGAATGCATGTGTATCACTAGGAGAGCCAGTGTGGAGGTCAGAGGACAACCTTATGGGTTATGTTCTCTCTTTGACCATGTAGGTCCTGGGGATCAAACTCCTGTATTCAGGCTGGTCAGCAAACACCTTTATGTGCTAAACTGGCCTTCACGCTGTAGTCTGTGAAAGAGAGTCACCGTGCACTTTCTTTCACATTTAAGGACCTGGTCTAATTTTAATATCTCCAGAAATATTATTGGGTCACATGGTATTCAACCAAGTTTTTTAAGGAAAACATCAAGGTAATTGAAGCTTTTAGTTGTCACCAAGGACATTGCTGTTCACTGTAACCTATTTGTTCATATGTCACCGGTTACATCTGTAGGATAAAAGCAATGATCAAGTTTCTCCATCAAAGGATCTAGAGAGCAAGGTGTTAAATGCATTGTGCTCAGTGGGACCTGAAGACCTTACCTGCCAATGCAGAGTCCTGCACCCCTACTCCAGCAGGCCCCGTGAGAGCATGCTATTTCTCTATGTCCTTTGTGAGTGGCTGGAATAAGTCAGGATGATATGAGACGACACTGGAGTGTAAACACAGACCAGCTATGTAGAGCACTGTCTTTTTACCCTCAGTGTTTTCAGAGGCCATGGGAAGCTCATTAGCAAAGGATAAAACTGGTGTACCTTATGTGATTTGTGCTGTGTCTTTGCTTCTTACAGGGCTCATACAGATTATAGCTGGGTGTTGCTTTCTGACCTTAGTTAAGAGGTCATCTGAGCAAAATGGCAATAAGACAGACGGCTTGCTATGCTTTCTCATGCCCATCTAGCTTGCCATCCAGTAGGGAAACTCAGAAAGCGGGACTGGAACGAGAAGAGGGAGCGCCAGGACAATTTATTCAGGGGAAAAGGGTTGAGTGGTGGTATACAATAGGGCAGAATAGAGGACAGACCTTCCCATTGCTGTAGACTTTCCAAATGACCCTGCTAAGGAAGTCAGTCCTACTGTACACAGCACACTGTTCTGGGTGCGAAGTAATGGCCAGATACAAATGATAAAACTCAGACCACAGACAGTGTTCTGCTAGTTTTGACTCCTGGCAGAAGCGACAATATCCAGGGAAAGGGCAACACAAGGTGGCAGCGGAGAGAGCTGTTAGAGTAATGGATGGAACTCTGTATATGTACAATGGATGGGACTCTGTATAGGTCCATCTTTCAGTGTGACTTACTAATTCTTCAGACGATGTGTTTATCATGTTTGGGATGACAACGGGCTGATATAAAGTACCAGAGTCTCCTAAATCTCCATAGCTTTTCAAAAAGGAGGCTTACAGAGAATTATAGGGCTACTATGAGAGCCATTAAATGGACTCAGCAGATAACTCTTTAACCATGTAGGGAATAGAGGGCACCAATAAAAACATTAATGTAGAAGACCCTGACACTTCTTTGTGCATTATCTCTTTTAAAGGTCTTGTCATTGATTTGGACATATCAGTATCAAGGCTCTTTAAATGTTTCAGGACCATCCAGATGGTCCATCCATCATAGAGACTACTGAGATTTAGAATTAATCTTTAATTACCTATCTATAATTTATAATTACACAGATAGGGCTAACTCATCCCACTTGCATCATTTCCTCTGCGGGATTAAGTTGGATCATTTGAAAGGCACAGTGACTCTTTTGAGTGTTGACTGCTTTGCCTGCCAGGGTACCACAGTGTTATGATCCAAACAAAAATCATCATTCCTGGGAAATCTTTTAAGTATTCCTTTTAAATCTTTTAAGTCTTGGCATTTCCACTGTTCTATTATTATTGAAACACCTTAGTATATGTACCCTAAAATATTAATTGTCTACATATATTTGGCTACTATCTATTCTGAAAACACTGGGCCCACAGTTTCTCTCTTTTATTCTCCCTCACTCAAGCCTCCTGTTACACAAGCACAATTTTGTGAACCAAAACAATGCAAGGAAGCAAAAATGCAGAAATGCCTGTGTAGGTCTCTTAAATCTGTTTTATTCATTAACAACTACGTTGTTTTATAGAGGTTGGTCATTGGATATTCATCACTTTGTACTGTGATATGCTTGATGTCATCAGCTATTTAAAACAGAAAATAAGGGAGAAGGAAAGAAGGAAGGAAGGAAGGAAGGGAGGGAGGGAGGGAGGGAGGGAGGGAGGGAGGGAGGGAGGGAGGGAGAAAGGAACAAGAAAACCAATGGGTTTTAAAAGCACTGAGGAGGGTTGCTGATGCTGAGAAGATGTCTCTTTTGGTAAAAGAGTTTGTTGACCTGATGTGGATTTCTAGAACATGTTCACAATATCCAGAGGAGGAGATGAATCGCTACAATCCCAGAACTCCCGCTGAGAGATGGGGAATAGAGACAAGAGAATTGGGCTAAAGCTCATAGGCCAACTAACCTGGAGTACTCAGGCCGGAAGACCCAAGAAAGAGCCTATCTATTTTAGTGAAGTGGGAGGCCAGAACCAAGTCCCAAAAGTTGCTTTCTAACCTCCATTTGTGTGCTTTGGCACACACCCACCTGCACTAACACACACATCATATAATACATACATACACTACTAATAAAATCAGTTATTAAAATAAATAAAAACTTTTCTCATTTTGAAAGACTACCACATTCCTAGCACCCCTTTAAAAGCCAGAAAGCTTCCATGAGTCTTTCTAAGAAAATAATCAAAGAGCTAAAGGTGAAGACCTGCCAGTATATTGAACTAAATATATTTTGCGGGATTTTTATCTTGCCTTGGCTACCCAGTAAGAGCCTTGAACAAAGAATGAAATCTAGATGAGAAGTTGACAGAGGGTTTAGCACTAGACCGATGCTTGGGAAAGTGTAATCTGGTTTCCTTGTGTAATCATGAGAAGAATTTCGTCCACTGAGGTTTTGGGTCTTGCTCAGATTCACATGTCTTGCTGGTGGCAGGCGAATTAGGCAGGTGTTTTCAGGCTCTCTGTCGAGGGTGTGCTGAGTTTTGCTGCATTTTGCATGCGCAGGATGTAGTGCAAGTTAAGTTTACTTTGAAATTGGCATTCAGGCTACCATGTTGCTCTCCTGAGAAAAGCTGAGAAGATAGAACATTGTTAAACTGATACTAGGAAAAGGTGATTGCTCTCAGTGTATAGAACCTTCTATGATGGTGCTGGTCATGTATTGTCACTACAGCAATGCAGATGAGGATCAACACTCATAGTGATATTTCATTTATATTTTAATAAATAAAGCTTGCCTGAAGTTCAGAGAGTAAAACAGCTGCCCTGATCAGTCTTACAGACCAGGCAGTGTGACACACACTTTTAATCCTAGAAGCCACACTAGTTTGCCATAAAAACCAGGCAGTAGAGGTGCATGACTTTAATCCCAATCCTAGAGAGGACTGTAAGAGAGGAAGAGACAGCTTTCAGACACAGTCTCATTCTGAGATTCCTGGAGGCAGGTTCGTCATTTCAGACTGATGTTGAGGTAAGAGCCAGTGGCTGGCTGTTTTGCTTTTCTGCCCTTCAGGTTGAACCCCAGTTTTTGTCTCTGGGTTTTTATTAATCATGCTACAAACGTTGTCATCGAAAAGAAATCAGTCAAGTTTAAGAAACAACTAACTGGAAGTAGCAGCTATCAAACACTGAAGTCCTGGTTGGCGTTAGAGGACATTATAAGATAGAATAGATACACACCAACCTTCAGCTTTTATACTTTGTTATTTTTATTTAATATGAGAGCCTGTTTCAAACTACTAATTTCATGGTCTCAATTGCAAAGTTGTCTTTTTTAAATTATAAATTATACCATTCTTATCCTGATATGCTAAAATGAATCAAAATTTAATTTAGCTGTGTGCTTCTGTTGAAGTATTTTTTTTATAACACATGGCTCTCAGAAATAGCCTGTAAAATGGCATGTAAGAGTCTTAAAAGTCGGCAATAAAGTAAAAGTTTGAATTCAGCTTTTAGATGCATCTTTTTGCCTTCTCATTACAATATTGAAGGGATATACCCATGAGAATCATTTTGGTCTTGATGTAATAATCTGTAATAATCTCTAAGAGTTAAATTCCCATTTTATGTAAGATACTGCATACTTAAAAATTTATATATTTTCTAAGGTAGCTTGCTGCATGCGTAATTAAAAAAGGAAGAAACGTAGGAGACAAGTCAGGACCTAGAGTCAGGAGTAGCTTCGTTGTGAAAGGCAAGTGGAAACTGAACCTTCGGACCCTTCAAACACACCTGGACCCCAACAGGTGCTCTGACATTTCTTTACAGAGGCTCACACAGGCTGTCTTGGTCTCTCTGGCACCAAGAAATTTATCATGAGTCAAGGTGTTTACTCCTTGGCTGAGAACATCTCAAGCAAACTGGGACACCAAGTCAATGTAACATAAAGGCCATGTGTTCCTAAACAGCAAAAAGAACTGAGATGTAGCATGGTTGGTAGATTGATCCGACGTCCAGGAAACCCCAAGTCTCAGCTCTAGCACCACATAAATCCATCATAGTGATGTGGGGCTGCAATTACGGCACTGTGGAGGCAGGAGGATCACTTTTCACTAAATAGTTCAAGGTTACCTTCCACTAAATGGTAACTTTGAGGCCAGCCTCAAACTGAAATACATGAAATAGTGCTTCAATTTTTTTTAAAAGATATTGCAACCATAGATTAAGATTGCTGCTTTTTCCCATCCACAGTTCCATTTCATCTGTCTTCCCTCTCTCTTGTGTTATTAAGTTAGCCTTAACACAGTTCTAGGCTGTACCTTAGGGAAGGTTGAGCTGTGATTGGTAGCACATACATATGTGGTCAACAGTTCCTTCAGGCAACAGTGGAATATTTGTTAACTATCTTGACTTAGGCTAACTTTCTGCACTGTCCTCATGCTAACATGGTAAACTCACGTGGCACTGTGATATGAAAAGGCCAGAAGTTCACCAAGAACACGAATATGTCATAAAAGCAGCCTGACTGAGAAGAAAGTGGCAAACCAGGAAGAAGTAGGGCATGAAATGTATAGAACAAAAAGCTGAAGGGACTCTAGCCAGTCTGAGCATGGCAAACAGGGCTCTGGCAGGCCTTTCCCTTCCCCTGTTCCCTTCCCTCTGCCTTGCAGAAACCATTAGACCAAATCCCTAAAGGTAGCCATCAAAATCTATTCCATTATCTGGCCACTTCCTCCTCCCGAGACTGACTACAAATATCCAGCTATCAAAGCACTGAAGTCTAGAAATCAAAAGTCCCCTTTGGCTGTTCTAATTAATATGCCCGATTGAAACTAACCAACTCATCCTAAATTGGGTTTTCCCCTTTTACCTGCGTAAACTGCTATTTGGCCATTGGCCATGTCTGTCTCCTCTCTCTCCAGAGGTTGGTTGTTGTTCTTCCGGGACAAATACTCCTGCCCCCTTTCCCTTGTTTCCTTCCCTTTCTTCCTGGTCCTCTAGTTGTTGTCTTTGTCTCTTATCCCTTGACCTCTGCTCCTCCAGTGCAAATATATATATATATATATATATCTTTTCTGCTCTAACTTGGTCTTGGGGTGTCTTGAGCTGATACTGATCTCTTTGGAAACACTGATACAGATCTATTTAGAGAGTGCATGCAGCACTACCATCTTGCCTGGAAGATCAGTATTAAAATGCTACATCTTATAGACCAAATAGGAAATAAAGTTGAAGAAGTTTTCTTAAACATGACAGCGATCTTAAGAATGTCTGTTCAATTAACACCAACTGTGAATTGAGAACTCATAATAATAATAACAATAATTTATAACAACAATAACCAAGAATTTCTGATCAAACACGGAAGCCAAATTCCTCTTTCACTTTCTAATTAAAGAAAACAAAATAAGAATGTTGATCTATCTAGTGATTACTGAGACTGAAACAGAAAACTCATCCAACAAAGCAAATACACCCAGAACATGGTAAAAAAAAAAAAAAGGCACCATTGAGGTTTACTGGACATTTATCAATAAACATGTGCAGGCTATTTTTATAAATTTCTTTAGAATTTTGAAGAAAATAACATCTGTAATGTCATGTGATTTCTCATTTTAAGTATGTATTTACTTTTAACCTTATTTTCTTTTGGAAACGCAACATGATTCTCAAAGGACAACTGCCAAATTTGAGTGTTAGGTCTGAAAAAAAATATAGCACCACCCCTAGCTGGCTTTACAGACTTGATTATGGACCTGCTACGTGGCTTGTGGTTTGAACGTCTATGTTGTCAGTCTCTCTCTCTTTCTCTCCCTCTTTCCCCCAGAAGTCATGTGACCTTTATGAAATGAAACCTGGTTGGCAGAAGGCTGTCATTGGAAGCAGGTCTTTTAATGTAAAAGCCCAGTCCTTGGTTCTAGCTGCTCTCTAACTTCCTGGTCCACTGTCTTGCCAGAGGCCTCTAATTCAGTCTTCTCCTTCATAAACTCTACCATGTCTTCTCCACCATGATGGCATGCCCTGGAAGAATGAGCCAAAGAAGCCTTTCTGCCTTTAAGTTGTTACCATCAGGTATTGCCATCAGAGTACCATCAAAGCCATTAATACAGACAGCAAATCTCTTACAGAAACTTTCAGAGGGGGAGAGAGAGACCCACACACAGAGATAGAGACAAAGACAGAGAGTCACACAAAAAGACAGATAGACGAGTAGAGAGAGAGAGAGAGAGAGAGGCAGAGGCAGACAGAGGCAAAGACAGAAAAGAGATGGAGACAGATAGAACACACACAGACAGACAGACAGATGCCGAGATAGAGATAGATAGATGGATAGATAGATAGATAGATAGATAGATAGATAGATAGATAGAGAGCTGACATCTTTCAGGGCCAGGGCCCAGAACTAGACTAGTCTACTGAGGGCAAATAGAACATGGTGCTGAAGCTTGTTCTCGGTTCTCTTCTTCCCTATGAAGAATTTTGTCTTCCTTGGTTGATTGAACAAGTATTTTATGCCCTAACATTACATTTGAAAATATTTAAAAAATGGCCCCACAGTCATCTCCAAAAGATATATTCTTTATCTTTTGATGGCTCTTCCTTAACTCTGTGTTGTTAGTAGTGGTCCATCGCTCCTTTCTCTTCAAAGGCATTTAGGGATGGGATCCTCTCTTTTTGTCTGCCTGCTGATTACAGTTATTTTCACATGTTTCTGAGGTTATCGGTCATGAGACATTTTCAATTCAGAACTGCTACGTTCCTTTCCGTTTCTAAACAGACCGTCTTTGTGGTCAGTTTGTAGTGCTGAATTCCTTATGACTATATTACACACATCCTTTATTGACCATAGATTGTTCAGCCTGAGGGGCTAGTTTTGTCAGTAAAGAGAATGTTAGGCAAGCATGAAGACCTCATCTCAGTACCTAGCATCCATGTAAAATGTCAGGTGGTGGCGTACTCTTGCAATCCCAGCACTGGGGAGGTGGAGCTAGGAGAATCCCTGGGGCTAGATGACTCTCTATCCATTGTTGCCTACTTGGTGGCCCCCAAGTACCAGTGAGAGACCTTGTCTCAAAAACACTAAGTAGATGGTTACTGAGGAATGGCAACTGATGTTGATTTCTGACCTCCACATACATGTGCGCACACATGTGCATACGTGCACGTGTGCGCACACACACACTCGCACAAGAAAGTATCACTGTTGATTCAGTATTCTGAGGGGGTCCCCTTTCTAAGTGATTTTCTTTTTGGAAATGTTATTTTGACAAGCGAGCATGCTCAAATATGGATGAACCACATTTTGTCTCTTATTTTACATTTCACACTGCATTTAAAAATATATTTCCATATTTCCATAACAGATGCTGGAGAAGTTTTCCATCCACAACTTTCAGAAGGAAATGTCATTTAATTTAGATCCTCATTTCTTCCTACTTTATGTAATTATGACATTTTTTTCCTGTTAATTATGTTGTTCGCAGTCTAATAGAACCATCAATTCCGTAATAGTAGTCATGGAAACTTCAAGACACTCATACTCTGCCTGAATGACCACAGTAATGCAGTCCATCATGCAAGCTTCCTTTGCTCTATTGGTTAGATGGAGGATGGATACAATGACTCAGGGGACTGTTCACGACACCTGCGTGCATCATTTTCCACAGAGGAGTCTTTGCTTTAGTGCCTGTATCCATATTGGAAAGAGGTTTTCTACTTGCGGCCAAGATTCAGACGTGAATGTCACTTCATTTAATGGTTAGTTAACATGCTTCCTGGGAGGAAGAATGCTGCTTGAGAAGGAAGTTATGGTAACTGCTAAGATGTCTACCACGTGGCGTTTTAACTAGCCAAGCTTTGTTTCTGCGAAATGCTCACCATGCTCTCTCTATCTGTGTGTATTGTGCCCTTCAGGATCGTCCCAGGGATTTAGGAAAACAGGTTATTTCTCACTGTGTGTCATCTCCACAGGCTAGTGGTAGTTTTTTTTTTTTTCTCTTATATTTGGTTTGGAACTTGGACTGACAGAGCAGCTGGCATGAATGCTGAGAAGGGGAAGCTTGCTCTGCTGGGCCTCACTCTAGAAGCAAGATGGTCTAGCCTAGGGGGTGACTGTATTGCATCTCTTCCAAACCCAAAAGGCAGAGGGTCCACTCTTGGGGCTCCACACTACCGTGTAAGGAGTAAAATGCACCCCATCCCTGAACATGAAGACAAAGAATTACGTTTCAGAAGAGGGTGAATGGATTTCACATGGCAAATATTTTTAACTTCCTTTCTTTCATCTTTAGATTTATTTAGTTACTTGTGGTGGAAGTTTCCCTGCCAGTGCAAAGGACAAAACAGCAGATGATCCATTTTTGGTACCTAGGATTGTTAACTGTATTGGAGGAAAACACAGAAGACGTATATGACATTGGAAATGACTTCCTCCCTCTTTTCTCTCACCTTTTCCTTCTCCCAACATACTGTAGCCCAAGCTAACCTGAAACTCACGATATAGCCAAGTAGACCTCAAATGGTTAACAGTCCTCTTACCTCAACATTCTTGGTGCTGGGATCACAGATGAGAGCCACACATACTAAAATTTAATTGATATTTAAATCTTGATGAAATTTGACAATATCTCTGAAATCTCAGTACATTGTCATTTTTTGTCTCCCTCAATCTATAAATGATGCTAAAATACATAAACTGCAATGGTTTTCTATGGGACCCCTTGTTCTCAAGCCTCCCTAGAGGATGGGAAAGCCTGTGGGGGAAGAATGTCAGGGATTAATCTTGATTTATTTTCTGCTCAAAGCGAAATGTGCACTTCTTACTGTAAGAACAATAAGCTCCTCACCAACAGCTACGTTATTTTTCATACTTCAGTCAGTTGTGTATTTCTATAATGTATCGATTAGGAGCAATAATTAGCCACAAACAGAAGTATCGCTTTGGCGTGTTCCTCTCTGAGGATAAGAACGGATGATCACGTCCACTGAGTGCCACTCTGGGTGGGGAAGAATGAGGCTAAACAATTCAAACCTGATCTATTACATCATTCAAATCACAAACAGATTATTATTCAATTAGCTGCACTTCCTTTATTATCATTAATCTGCTGCCTTTGACTTGGAGCCGTTAGAAACTTTTCTGTGTGTTTCCCTGCTAAACAAAGGGCACGGAGGTCTCTAGACATCTGGACAGAATACTGAATCTTCTTCCCCTACAAAGACTGGTATTTTTATCTGCTCTCCTCAGTTTGTCTGCATGTTTTTTTCGCCTTGCAAATTGGTATTTAAACCTCAAAACCTTTAGCTAACTACATCTGTCATTGATATTTTATTGTTTAATTTTCATTTTATGGAGCCAAATTACATCTCTCCCACATACAGCAGGCACTTTATATGTCTAATTTGTCGACATGTTCTATAATGATAATTTCATTGATTTAGAAGGTGACATTATGAGCAACATATGTTCGGTTTAGCAGTAGACCTTGTTATTTCAATCAATTTTTCCCCTCCAGAACTCAACTATATTCCGCATTTAGAGGCAGTGGAATCACTTAACCAGTTAATGTGCAAGAGACTGGGTTGGTGGTGGTGTTGGTAACTTTCCTAAAAGGATAAATTCCCATTGTGTCATTCATAGCGTGCTTAAACGATGGCTTTGTACCGAGGCAGGTGAGAAACAACAACTCCAAAAGGCACTTAAAGAAATAGCAACTGACAGGGAACAGGGCATTACCAAAGAGCCTTCTCACACTTTCTTATTCACCACACGACTCTGAACAACAGCTCTGAAATATAACTTCTCTGTGTGTGTGGTATGGAGGTGGTGGTGGTGGTGTGTGTGTGTGTGTGCGCGCGCACATGCGTGTGTGTGTGTGTGTGTGTGTATATACAAGCGGGCATGGGTGATTGCACTCATCTGCACACGCATGGAAATCAGAAGTGGCTATAGAGTGTAACCTACTCTATCACTCTGCCTTCTTCCCTTGAGACAGGGGCTTGCACCGAACCTGAAGGTAGGTGCCCACCCAGCAACCCCTGGGATCGTCATTACTACCCCGCATACATAGCACAGGGTGAAGGTGCACACAGAGACACACTCAGCCTCTTACATAAGTGCAGAGGAGTCTAACTCCCATCTTCACGGTTGTGCCGCAAGCGTTCTTACCCCTGAGCCATTTCTTCAGTTCCTGAAGACATAACTTGTGAGACCATAACTCCTGACTTTAAACACCCTCTGGGGGAGGACTGCAGAGACCAACAATGAAGACAATCCAAAGACAGAGGGCAAAATCATCAGAAGAAAAGCCTGCTCTCTCTAAACATTCTGGATTTCTGTCTATCTTTATCTTCATGCATCTGTATGAGTTTTTCCCCCTTCTACCCCGTAGTTGTTTGGCAAACAGAGTTACTTCTTCTGTTTCAGGATCCAGCCCAGAGGTCAGCTCAACAGAAGCCTCTTCTCCCCACTCCTCCGCTGCTTACCGGCATCAGTCCTGACATCTCTATGTGACCTTCGTGTATTCGACTTCCTCCTCACTCCCCTTCAAGCCATGCAGGAAGAACTTATCCATCTATGTGTCCACAGCAGCTTCATGCCTGGCTTATTGGAGCACTCAATAAAAATGAATTGGATTAAGTATAAAATATTTTCCGTGTGACAAAGTTATGGTATGTCATAAAGGAAGCTTCAAGATGGCAGCCTGTTTTTCTTTATGAAGCAATCAAGGGCAGGCTTTCAGGGCCCTTGCTGATGGTGATTTATAAAACCAGCCAGGGGTTTAGTTCAATATCAATGCCTGGTAGCCTGCTTCAGAAATGATGTGGGAAACGCGGGAAAGTGCTTGTGAAATCTCTAATAAGGTTAGGGCAGGTAGCTGTGGGAGAAAGAAAAGCAGTGTGAGAAAAAGGAAACCATCACAGTAAGGCGTTATAGGGTCCTGATGGTTCCTGAGAGGAATTTCTAGGCCTTGACTCATGATGGAAGCAAGTTCCCTGGAGCTACCGAGCCTGTGGGGCATCTACAACACAGTCCCAAGAGCAAATGAGACACTGTTCTTCCGTATACAAAATTAAAAAATGGTTTTTGGAGGAAGGGTGTCACTATAAAGTCTAAGTTGTCCTTGGACTCATGGCGTTTTGGTTGAAGCCTTGGTAGTGCTTGCCTCTTTCTTCTTTTGTCTAGAGAGAGCGTGGTTTTCTACTGATATTTTTTTGTCTGCTATCTCTAGATTTTTTTTTTGATTTTGTTGGCCTCTACAGGCACACATTGGAGACTGTTTCAACTAAATAAAAAAAGAGAACTCGGTCTTACCCAAGGCCATATTATTTGTTTAATCCTGAGGTGGCCTATGTTCCTTCATGTTGCATATACATAACATGGACACATACACACAAAAAACACACACACACTTATACACAGACACACACGAAGAGGAAAAGGGCATGCTAGCAAAGTATGAAGATTATCATCCCTGAACATCCCCCATATGGCATGGACCAATCCATAGCCACCTTCTCAGCCCCTAGTACCACTGCCCATCCTTATTCGCTGAGGGATAGGGTGTGGACCATTAACTGAAGCGTGAAAGCACAGCCGAGGTACCCCATCTGTCCACCATCATCTCATGCCTAGAGCAGCTCACCAAGAAAGCCACAGAGGCATCTTGCATGCACTGCAGAGGAAATGTTGCTCACAGGAACTGGACTGCGAGCCCCAGTTCGGATGCTTTCATGGGAAAGAAATCCATGCTTTATTTCAACACAACTTCAGTGCTCTGTGCAATGTGGAAGCATGAGTTCTAGAACTGGGATTTATTATGGGCAAGTTGAGGTTTACTTTGGTTGGCTAAGGACAACTAGCAGGGGGTAGGTGTTGTACAAGGCAATAAATAAAGACATCTCTTCTGTTCGTCACCATCCACAAGGCTGCACTGCTGGAGAGGATTTAATAACTACCACATTTCCCCCCAGCTGATGGGATCCATCACTGGCTTTCAGTCTCCTTATCACCCTGTCAAACTAGAAAGGGGCTCGGTCCTCCTGTGATCGAAAGAAACTCCTCTCTCAACATAAGCACTTTCCAATATCACTATTATTACTATTATTTTTTGATTCTTTCAGCTAATTGTACTCTCTTTTCCATTCATTTCCAGAAACAAAAACAATCGATTTGTCTGTAACATGAAAAGAAAGCTTCCCTTAGGGAAATTGCAGTCAATAAGAGAGCTTAGGAATTGGAATTCAGGTAAAAGCGAAAGTAAATTCAAGAATAAATTCGCAGAAGTTAGGTTAGGGCTGACATTGAACATGTTTTCAAAACAACAGAAAACGAGTTGAGGCAGTTATGTGACTCAGGGTGAAACGTTTCAAGTGGAGCAGACTGTTTTCAGTTTCAGGACTACAGACAAATGACACTCTCTTCGTAGCTTTCTGAATTGATAACCAAATCACTTCTGCTTACCAATATCCCAACAAACACGATCCTCATGGCAATTCCGTAAGGTTATAGTGAGCCATTTCTGAAGAATTTTAGGGCTGAGAAGCATTTACAGGAGGCAAGGATTTGAGAAAAAGAGAAGTCAGTATATGAATGCCAGGTTCAAGGGCATAACTTATAAAGCCCAAGAAATTTGGTTTGGTGTAACCTCACACTTTTAAAGCTTACAGGGCCCAGAGAATCTGTGAAGCTTCTCATCTCTCATTGAGGAAACTGAGGCTGAGCGCAGTACCGAGTCCTCATCATCTTAACAGCTTATGAGTCAGGGACCTGGGGGCGTGAGACACATCATGGATGTTATCCAGAACTTGGTTTTTGTTCTGAACTCAAAAGAATGGGATTTTTAAGGAAGATTCAGAAATGAGGGCATATAAAAGTATCACAAGGTTCAAAGAAGAGGGTCCCAGTTTCTTTTTATTTTGAACTCAGTTAAGCTGGGGAATGAATGTGAGTAATTTAAACGGTCCCGTCTTGAATGCATCTATCACTAATTCTACACAGCCCTCATTTAATAGATGAGCAGACATAGTCTCTGGCACTTGCAGACCAAATCCTCATTCCACTTAACCTCACTGACTTTACAATGATACTGAAAGCCTCCCATCTCCCCTGAAGAGGGAAGAGTATGGCCAGTGAAATGTGGTTTTAAACAAAATAGGCGGACGATTTCTAAACATTTCTAAAATGTTTCACTGATTCTGAAATCTGTATTGCCTGTTTTACTGATCGCCTTCTCTAGAGTTCTCTTTCTTTCTTCCAGAGGGCTCAGATGTACTTGCAGGAATCCTTGGCATCTTATGTCTTTGATCCCTTAAACATCAACTCACTAGTAATACCATTTTTGTGCTTAAATAAGTGTGTGTGTGTATATGTGTGTATGTAGGCCTGTGTGTATATGTGTGTATGTAAATCTGTGTGTGTGTATGCGTGTGTGTAGGTAGACCTGTGTGTGTATGTGCACACATAGATCTGTGTGTGTATGTGTGTAGGAAGGCCGTTGTGTGTGTATGTGTATATGTAGGCCTATGTGCGTATATGTGTATATGTAGGTCTGTGTGTGTGTATGTAGGCCTGTTTGTGTGTGTATGTGTATGTAGGCCTGTTTGTGTGTGTATGTGTATGTAGGCCTGTTTGTGTGTGTGTATGTGTATGTAGGCCTGTGTGTGTATGTGTGTATGTAAGTCTCTCTGTGTGTGTACGTGTGTAGGTAGGCCTGTGTGTGCGTATATGTGTATGTAGGCCTGTGTGTGTATGTATGTGTATATGTGTATGTAGGTCTGTGTGTATGTGTGGTGTGCATTCCTCTGCATGATGCACCTAAGTGTCACAGAGGATAATCTCAGGTACCAGACCTCACCTTCCAGCTGGTTTAATGAGGTCTCTGTTGTTTTTCTGATGTGTGTGGCAGGTTAACAGGTGCTCAGGCTTCCAGGGAGTCTCCTGTATCCACTTCCCATCTCTTGATCAGAAGTGGGCTTTGCAGCAGTTCTGGGAATTTGAATTTAGGTCCTCACAATTAATTGCATGACTGACTATTTTCCTCTTGCAGCCGTATCATCAACTGATAAATCTAATACCAGTTGATGAATGTTTTGGTTCCTTGTTTTTTTAAAAGCTACTGTGAGACACAGAGATGCACAGAGGTGTGTGTATATCTCTTGAACATAACGCCTTTGCTTTTTTTTTTTTTTTAAATATATGCCTAATAGTGAAATTCCTGGCTACTATAGTCTCTTCTCAGTTTTTTTTCTTTTGGAAGCTACCTATCATTTCTCATCCTAGTCATCCTAATTTATGTTCCTCCAAACAAATTATAAGAGTTTCTCTTTCTTGACACCCTTTGCAAACTTTTTGTCCCCTTGAACATAACCACTATAATTAGAAATACCTCTTATATTAATTTTGACAATTAGTGCTACATACTTTTTCAAGTTGGGATGTTGGACATTTTTCATACGTTTCTTGATTATTTACATATCTTCTTTTGAGATACACCTATTCCTGTCTTTTTTCTCATTTAAAAAATCATTTTTTTTAAGCAGTAGTTACTTGGAGAGTCTGTATAAGCTGATGCATTCTTAGTGCGTTTGTGAAAAAAATCAGATGTTGTGAGCATAAGGACTAAGTTCAGGATTTTCTATTCTGCTCCACTGGCCTGTAAGTTGGTCTTTGTTCCCATGCTGTTTTGATTGCTGTAACTCTGCAGAAATGGAGATTTCTGCATGATTCTTCTCTTGTGAGAAAACTGTCTGCAAGTGTTTCCCCTTCTTCTGAGATTGGTTGCTCTGTTGACTGTTTTCTTCACAGTGAACACTATAGACATGCACCACCAGACCCAGATTTTTATGTGGGCCCTGGGGATCCAAATGTAGGACTTCATTCTTGCACTGTAAGAACTTCACTGACCGAGCCATCTCCCCAAATACAAAATTTTCATTTTAATTTTTTTTTGGTTATGAAGACTTAATTCCAAGTTAAGAACTTGGGAACAGAGAAGAGAAACCACCCCCACCACCACATCACCACCACCACTACCATCAATACCTCCACCACCAACACAATCATCACCACCACCACCACCATCATACCACCACCACTACCATCACACCACCACCACTACCAAGATAACAACCATCACCAACACCAAGGTTACAACCATCACCACCACCACTACCATCAATGCCTCCACCACCAACACAATCATCACCACCACCACAACCACCAATAACACCACCACCACCATCACACCAACACCACTACCAAGATAACAACCATCACCAACACCAAGGTAACAACCATTACCACCACCAACACAATCATTACCACCACCATCACCACCACCAAGGCAATAAGCATCACTAATACCACAACTACCACTACCACCACCACCACCACTAATAATGATAATGACAACAAATATTCATTTGTTTTCAGTTTCCCAAATGAATTTTAAGGAGACTATATTTAATCTACTATTAGGGAAAAGGTAATTCAGATCCCTTTAATCCATATGAGCCTTCACATATTTCTTATACCCTCTCCTAAATATTTCAAATATTTAGTATTAATATGGTCAATTTAAAGGTCTGAAATTTTAATGAATATATTCTGAAAGTAAGTTTTGCTACTTACAAAATGCTCTCTCAAACTCAAAGCCTCTTTAGCTATTGACCAGACCCTACATGAGGCTCCACACCTGAAAGAGGAGGTGCTGAAAGTTCTGGCAACAGTCAAAGGTTTCTGAATGTACAATGGCCATAAACGAATTCAATCCAGACACATAATGAATCCAAGATGCTTTCTGCAACACTTGCCCATGCTGTATCCCAGAACTGCACTGCAGCCTTGGTTCTTAAGTCAGCAGGTATCCTTTACACTGTGCCTGCCTTCACACAAACCAGTGAACTCAGCCTGAAACACCTCAGGCCTGACTCCAGACTCTGGTCTACTCTGAACCCTGGCCTCTCCTGTATATACAAGGTTTTCTGTTCTTATAGAAGCATCATAGTTCAGTAATGCAAAACATAGACTTTTAATATTTCCCTACCATCAGTCTCTGCATATAATTATCAAATTAGTATATTCTTGGATTGTATTTTGTTAGGAGGCATGATTTTAAAAATTTGTATTTGAGTTCTGACTTGAGTTTCACAAGAAGATGATTAAATAAATTTTGACTTGGGATTAGAGCAGGATTCCCAACAGTTTCTGAAATTGCCCAAAACATACCTCTGTAATTTTGTGTGCTATGGTATTTATGTGAAATGTTGATTGCAGAATTAATGACAAGTAAGTTAAATGTATCAATCACTTTGGGAAACTTTTGAAGATGCCCCACTTCCAGCAGTATCAATCACTCAGCCAAGATTTTATTCCTTTATGTAAGAATAAACAAGGGCCTTTGCCTCACTAGTGTGTTACTATGCTTCCATCTTTAATAAGTTCATATGAATCTCAAGAAATTGTTTTAGATAAACTTCTTTATTACCAGTGTTTGATTGATATGCTTATTTTATATACTATATACACAGGGTTGTGTAAAAAGGTTCACGAGTAGAGAATGTTTAAGGAGCCCTGCATTGTGCCTTGAGTAGACAGTGACACAGCCCATTGCATTGGAAGGCGGCCTTCATGACTCAACTTAGGGTCATTCATTCCTCAGATCTGGAGCCCACAGTATATGCTCAGAGCTGTGTTTCCTACAGACTTGAAGATCATGCCATGAGGTGATGCAATCACAAGGGAGCAGCATGGGGAATGCTACTTTTTGGACCCTCAATTCGGTATAACCGGCTGTGGCTAGCGAGCTACCAGAGAAGGCAACTGCATCACGGACAGGGGCTACGTTCTTAATTTATAGAACAGAAATTTTGATAAGTGGATAGCTCTGCGGATCAGAGCAGATACAAACTTGCTATAGAAGCTAAGGTTTAATTTAAGAAACTAATCATACTCTGTTTTCGGGACATGGTGAGGTGAAGAATGGTGTGCTATTACTGAAAAGGAGGGAGGGCATTAGCAGATGTTGAACACTGGTGTATTATTTTATCCTAAACCTCTACTTGGCAAACATTAATCACAGAGAACAAATAGTAGCTTTGAGTTTTACCAATTACTTTTTCTAAACAGATACTAAATATTTGATGGTTGGGTATAGATTGCTATTAAACTCCAAGTGATATTTCAGTGTAGATTAACAGGGGTAAAATGCATTAAGAACAGGTAAACAAATGATTAATATTTCAAGCTAGATCTATTTGGCTACTTTTAAAAGTTGACCTCAGCCTACTTCAAAATCTCTGCCCAAACCCAGCCTTTGGCTGCTCTCCCCAAACGGCATGGGAATAAGTTTCCATCAAGTATGGTTGTATGTGACATTAAAGTTTGCATTTAAAATAAGGTATGCTTTTAAAAACTCATAAAATGCAAATGCTTATAGTCTCTGAGCAGAAGTTGCAAGCTGTGTGAGAGAGCTTTCCCCACACTAAATTGACTAAACCATTACCTGTCTAACATGGCTTAATTATTTTATTAATCTGTGCTACCAGGCAGAACATTTTGTTTTGCATCCAGAGGGGTTGCAAATGATACTTTTAGGATTTGCATTCATTGTTTTTCCCCAACAGGCTATCCTAAGATTTTATTTCTGCTTATTTCATTATGTATTATATGCTGGATTGAATTGTGAAGGGAGAGGGTAAAACTAGGTTTACAACCTCAGTTCAGGCAGCCTGGCCAGGTTGCTTGTAACCATTGCTGACCAATGTTCATCAGGGTGCCCTGGGCCCTCATCAAACCAAGGACCTGGTGATTAGTAAGGGTTACAGTGCATAATAAGGTTACCTAGGTGAACATCAATGATACTCATAAACTTTTTATGTTATCTCCAAAGTCATCTGTACATGAGTGTGTGTGTGTGTGTGTGTGTGTGTGGTGTATGTGTGTGCACGTGTGTGCGTGTGTTTGGGAGTGGGCATGTAGGTACATATATATATACTTATAAACCTGTGTAGGTCAGAGGCTAACATCAACTCTTTCTTCAATGGCTCTCCACATTTAATTTTTTGATGCAGGGTCTCTCACTGAACCCGACACTTCCGGTTCAGCTAGGCTGGTTAGCCAATGAGTTTCCAGCATCTCCTTGTGTACTTCTCCTCTCAACTCTGGCATTCCCAGATTTCTATGTGGCTTTGGGGATCTGAATTTAGGTCTGCTTCCTTACCCTCCAGGCATTTTACCCTCTGAACTATTTTTCTTGTCTTTCTCTGCTGTTAGCAAAAACATTTAGTCAACATAGGCTCCATGCTATGATGTATCAAGTCACCCCACTGCTCCTTTCCTTTCAAGGTCTTTGCAAACCGGATTCTGTGTCACTTGTCCTCCCCACCAAAACTAGAATAGGTTTTGCATAGGTTTCGGTCAGTGGCTTAATTTTTTCTGGCTTCTTCAGACTTCAGTGTGGCTCCCAGTTGGAGCTAAATCTTCAGCAGCAGAATTTTTATAGTGACCTTCAATGTCAACGTGACTGGATTGAGAAGCACTTAGGAAGATCAGTCAAGCACAGCCCTGAGTGTGTGTGCCAGGGGTTCCCAGAGAAGATTAGAGATGAAACCTAAATGGCTTAATTCACTGAAAGAGTCAACATCCGAATAAACTATTGGGAGGAGTCTGGACTGCAGTGACACACACCTAGAAGCCTCGCACCTGTGGGGGTTCCATCTTGCCCTCGGTCTCCTTCCTGTTTACTGTTCCTTTTTGCCTCCTGTCTGCCATGATCTGATCTGCACTTTCAAACTCTTTCCATCACAGTGGATTAAAGCCTCTGAAACTGTGAGCCAAAGGAACTAGTCCACCCTCCTCCTGCTTCGAGTTGTTTCTCCTGGTATTTTGGTCACAGTTACAGAAAGATATCTAACACAAATATGGTAAATCTTGAAAAGACCTTTTTTTTGTTATTTTTCTTTAAATGAATTGAGAACAAATAAACAAAATCAGTTTGCTCCCCTGAGCAGGAAGCCATTGAAGCTGCTCATGACTGTGTGTCTTAAGCAATATGCTGGTCACACGCCTGCTCTGTACTATTGACAGTGTGCTGGTTGCGCAAGCACAGTAAGCGGAACTGTTCCCATCAACTCTTTAGGGTCCTCCAAACCTGAACGCAAGCTTTTGATGTTATCTCCTCTGTATGGCTGGATCTGAGCAATAAACCACACCCTGTGGCTAACCCTGGGAGACGTGGAGAAATGTCAATATGGATGCAGCAGAGATAAGCAAAACAGTCTCACTGGACCATGCTATTGATCAGCCCTAAAGAGCACCACACCGTTGTTGGAGGCACCTTTGCAATCCGTGGAGCTGGGTGGCTGTGGCTTTTCTATCACACACAAGTGGTTGGCAGGAAGTCCCCGGTGCATGCACAGGGGAGAAACCAAAAAGGCAAAGGAACGGAAAGAACAAATGTGTCTTCTGTCTAAATCTCCACTTTGGATATGAAGTCTGAATGCTTGGTTTTCAGCGAGTGGTGCTGTTTGGGGAGGTGGTGGAAACTTGGGAGGCGAAATCTCGTGAGAGAAGGTCGGCTCTGAGAGTCGGGTCTTGATGTTTATAGCTTAGTGAGAATCCTGGTACCCTCTGCCTCCTCACAATGGGAGAAATGAGAGGAGGTGATGAATCCCAGCTGGATGCTCTATCGAGCATAAAGCTATATGCTGCCGTGTCTTCTCCACCTCCTGGACTTAAAACGTCAAACCATATGCTGAAAAATAACTCTTCATCCCTTACCTTGCCTCTTGTCAGATTTTCTGTCAAAATGACAGAAGAAGTAAGCAATGCACTGGGTGTTGTGTGCTCTTTCTTTGAACTGACACATCCTCACTAGATAGAGGAGAGAGAGACACACACAACTCAGAAAGCTAACTGAAAGCACAAGGTTCCAGAAACCAGTGAAACCCACGAGTTCAGTGAGTTGTAAGGATTCTCTCTAAGGTTGTAAAAGCATTAACAAGAAATTGCAAGGAAAGAAAGGGAAGAAGACTCTCTATTTGGCCCAGCTGCCTGAAAAGTGTGCTGGGAGCTTAGGGGTGTCACTCTAGGGGAACCCTTTGGCTTTGTAGTAATGCTGCCACCTGAGTTGAGTCACCCAGACAAGCATGCCTGTGTGGTCCCTCACTCATGCTCCCATGACTAATCCCAATAAACGCATTGACTTGTTAAGCTGAGCTTGCATAGACTCATTTCTTTGGTCTGTCTTCAGGGCTCTATCTGGGTGAATCGCTGCTTGTTCATGTCTCCACAGGGACGGTCAGACAACACTAGTGTTTCTTTGCTTCTTGTCAAGAAGTTAGAGCACTTGAAGCTTGGATCTTAAATGTCTTCCAATGACTTCTTTATTTTTTTTTACATGTCTACAACTATTGAGAAGTGGTGGTGGGGACTTTAAGACATAGGACTTAGTTATGAGATCTCCAGGTCACGTAGATTGTGCCACTAAAGAGGATATCAAGACCTTGTCCCTTCCTCTCTTTCTGACTCTTGGCATTCTGGTCACAGGAGTAGGCATGAGGGGAGGCTACGTTGCTCCCCCATTCTACTCCACAGATACCTCACAACAGACCTCAAACAATGGAAATGACCAAACTAGATTAAAGCCTCCAAAAATTTATGACAAAATAATTTCTTACAAAATGACCTCAAAGCCGTTGGTTATAATGACCATAAAAGAGATTATCATAAGCGTTCACAATCACATATGACTCTTCGGTGTGTTGGTCAAAACTTTCGGCAATTAAAAAAAAAACATTGAATTGGTTGTTGAACAAGAAACCATTTATAGGTGGCTTTTCCCTTCAAGATTTCATTTTCTGTATTTCAAAGATAATAATTATCTTCTCTCTTTGCTTTTAACTCCAAATATGAAGTTATGTAATTTAAATGTATATATTGTCATCAAAGTGGAAAAATTATAGTTCATGAATTTGACAATATATTCTCACCTGAAAGTAGGATTCTGCCATTATTTTAATTATTTATAATAATTGAGGAACACTGGGGTAAAGTGAAGTGAAGAACATTGCCCCAGGGTATTGATATCCACAAAGACACGGATGATAGGAACTTGCAGAGTAGCATTCCTCTTGAGAGGATTGGGAAAGAATCTTCTGATGGAAAAACTGTTTCCGGGTCAACATCTTGCTCACCCCCTTTGCCTGACTCTGGCCCTTATTTCCTGGATGTTTATTTTTTGCCCATTTAAATTATCCCCCAAAATATTGACACATTGTTCTCCTTTTCTGGTGAATTTCATTTCCTATAGGTTGACTCATGACTTAGCCACTAAGAGAAAAGTCTTGTCTCTTCATTCAGGAGGCATGAGGTTAACTGTTTTATACGTAAATTGTTCCATCTCCATTTTTATGAGAGGACTAAATATAAATTTATTTTTTCACATAATGGTCTGAAAATTCCCTTCATGAATAAAGGTAATGGCCTATGAAGTAGTTTAAAAAGCCATTCAGGAGGTTGTTTTGATTAGGTGTTGGTATTTGACTAAGATACAGTATTTTCTTAATAAGTTTCATAGCCCTTTCGAGATTCTTCTCCTTTAGGAAAGGAGAGTCTGGTAAATTAACGTACAAGCTAGCACGTTAAAGAAAGTTCCAGTGGCAGGGCACAAATTATTTTATTACCACACCAACTGAGCCACGGGTACTTCACAATTCATGAACAAATTTTCCATTACTATAGAGTCATGGTTTTATTGACTGCTATAAAAATCACCATTTGTATCTTTTTTATCCCGCTGTGTTTCAATTTTATTGAAAAAGTCCTGTAACAGGTAGAGTATCAGCTCAGATTACCAAGAAATCTATAAAATACTTTCCCACTACTGTCTGTACAGATTGAAAGAACACATTATGATCCCACTGAGTCCCTGATAAGCACTGTGATTCACAGGCCCCCGTGAGCACCCTCAACTGTGTAGACGTCTGAGATCTATCGCTTTATTAAATCATGGGAGCCTTTTACTGTATTGATTAGTTATGTTAGGCTTAATTAGAGCTCCTGGGTTATAAAAGTTAGGCACACACTTTGGTCACAGCGATAAAAACAACCCGCCCAAAACTTGTTATAGTCAACAGGAAATGTTAAGACAATAATCTTGGTCGATACTGTGGTTGCAATGGATTGTTTTTTCCTTTTGATACCAAGACGCGGTGAGCGCCTGGGGCTAGACAGGAAACAAATAGAAGAGCATGGCCATGAACTGCAGGTGGCACCAAGCTAGTTTTAAGGTTACATTTCCAAAACATAAACATGAAAATGAAAGGAGGGATTTTTAAATGATCGTTTTCAATCAATGTTTTTTAATATAAATGTGGATCAATATTGAAAAATTTCCACGAATTATCTGACCTGAACTTTCTAGACAGTAACATACCAGCTATTGCCCTTGAGTGCAGATGTGAGGAAGCCCACCCACAGTTTCCCCCATGGACCACGCCGTATTAGTTACCATTCTCATTAGCTTCACAAAATGCCTATCAAAAACAACTTCAACCAAGGCTGGTTTGGCTTGTAGCTTGAGGTTACAGTCCACCGAGGGAGGGAAGGTAGGACCAGGAGGCTGGAGGTCATATTACATCTGGAGTCAGGAAGCAGAGGGTGGGGAGTGCCCCTAGTGAGTTTCTTCTCTCTTGTTTTTCTCATCTTGTTACTCTAGCTCATGGGGTGGTGATGGCCACAAACAGGGAGGGCCTTCTTTCTACAGTTAAACCTTTCTTGAAAAAAAAACCTCGGTGAGTTTAAATCCCACCAGGTTGAAAATGAACAATAACATCATAGCCACCAATGAAAACCACCTGGATATATCTGATATATACCTCTCATGTGGTTTCAATTCAAGCAGAATCTTACAAACTAATGAGGAATGATGACTGTTTAACTATAGAGATTATATTAGAACCATGTCAATGTGAACAATACAGGTTACATGGTTGTAAGACTTGATCCCAAAGAAATTCACTATCTCACAATACTGTGTCATGTTTTCCTGACCACATATTACTTACAAATGGTAATTGTGTTCTAGTATTAAATGCCAATATTCCTGTCAGTTTTATATAGCTATGCATATTTCTTATAGAGTTTTCAGGTGCCTGGTCCCCAGTTACCCTTGTAAGAACTGTATAAGCAATGGACAGCTGAGTTACTCCCCTCCATTTTACATCTGGGAAAATGGATTGTCACACAATGGGATCAAAACTAAATATGAGGCAACTAACTCTTCTAACTAAGAGATTTAGCATAGTATGTCAGGTCCGTTTGGTTTCATGGACAGTTCTACAATGACTTATATCATTTGACCTCTAACAGAATGACAAAAGGAAATACGACTGCGCAGGTTTCTTTTAATTATAAAGGCAGAGAACAAAAAGGCTTAGAAATATGTTTTCACGAACTATATGATATGTGATATTTGTATGTGCTCAAGAGTTTTTTTTTTTTTTTTTTTGTGACTGGAGAAGCCTTGCTAGATGGCCTGAAGGCGTCTGTGTCTTTTGTCTGCCTTGCATCTGCCCAGTTAGGGATACTAAGGTTACAGACACCTACCCTACTATGACCGGCTTTTACTTACTCTTCCTGCCTTTTATGTTCCTTCAGGGCATCGAGACAGGTCATGGGGCAAGTGCTTTTACCCATTGACACAGTCCACCCACTTCAGAATTGAATCCCCCCGCCTCCAGCTATTGGAAATGCTAACAGTCCATTTTCTCTCCTTCATGGCTTTTGATGAACTACATTAACTGACACTCTCCTGTTTTATATCATGGTTTTATTCTTTGAAATGACCACAAAGTTTTGAAAATGTTAACCGACTCCACTATTGACTTGCTAATGATTTCAGGGATGTTTTATTTTTATTTCTAATAGCTCTTCAATTGGCAATGGCTTCCAAAACCTGAACTTTAAATCTCATTCTTCCTGTCTTCCAGATCCAAAAATAATCTCTAACTAAACACTTGAAAAACAGAAGTCAGACTGGAAGAGGGCCCAGTAGATTAAACACTTGACATGCAATGTTAGGACTAGAATTCAGATTCCCAGCACCCATGTAAAAGCTGAGCAGGGATGGTGGTTGACTCATCCCAGTATGCAGGAAATAAAGATAGGGCTCCCTAGAGCAAACTCGCTACCCACTTCAACCAGAATTGTCAAGCTCCAGTTTAGTAAGAGGCCCTGCCTCAATAAATTAAGCTGAGAGTTATGGAGAAAGACTGTAGACTACATGCATGTGTGTCCTCATATGCATGGGTCTCTGCATGCATGTGAGGACATACCAAGCTCCATATATACATGTGAACATGCATACCTCTGATACCTCCCACGTTCCCCACACAGACCTTACACCACATACCATACAACATAAACATATACATACTTTAAAGAAAACAAAAGAGCTCTCTATGAAGTCATCCAGTGACGGGTCTTCTACAAGTCAGAAAAAAAAAATCCCATTAATAGGAACTATTTCCAATAAATTAGATTTTGATTTGAAAGAATAAGACTGCTTAAGTATGTATGCCTGTTCGAGGTGGGGTTGAGCTGACGACAGTACTTTGTAGATCTGCCAAAATAATTATCTGTCAATTAAAATGGAAGCATGTACATGCCAAAGGAAATAGTTGAGCATCCTCACTTTAATACTTGGTAGATGTTATTTTCCCTATGATTAAAAGATATCCCTTATAAGGAATTCATCAAAAATCCCTGTCTTTCTCAGCACTGAGATGATTGTAATTCTGTCATCATGGCATAGGGACATATATAACCTCCTTTTTATTGTGTCAGCCCATGGGCACCCTTGATCTCAATTGGTGTGAATCTCATTTAATTGCCCAACTGTGGGAAGATGCAAAGATGGGGCTGTGATTTTTTTTTTCTTGTTCACACTTTCTTTTCCTCTTGAAGCTGAGCATGTCTCCTCACAAGCATGCCCTAATTCTGATGGCCTTTCTCTAATTAGTTATAATTCAACTACCATCCTGTCTTATATTCTGGGTCAATATTAGTAATTGCACTACGTGCTTTCTGTACTTTTTCAGATAAAATTTCTCTTACCACGGCTAATGCTGATGAGGCTGGCAACAGCTAAGTCATTCCAGACCAAATGAGAGTCGCACAAAAGTTAAAGAAAGATGTCCCAATTTAAGTGCTATTCTTGAGGGAAATTTCATATTTCCTAATGCCCAAAAGATGTTGGATATTTTGAGAGGTTACATTTATGGTTGCTGTCTGAACATAGCCTGTTCTCTTGGAATGTATCTCCTTGCTCTCAAAGCTTTGACACACATTTTCTCTGAGTGTTTTTGCTGTCCTTGAGTAAACTGTGTAAGATGAAATTACTGAGTCTTAGAGGTACTCAAATTCATGGAGGTAGGATTGCAAGCCATCCAAGGTTTTGACGCTGTCTCAAAGGAGGGGTTCACTGATTGATTCATAAATCATTATCACTGAAAGTAAATTCAGGGTCATCTCTGATTCTTGGGTTGGAAACTGCCAAGTGAAGGGAGGTAGGGATGAATAACCACCGTGGCTAGCTCACTAGACCAGCAGGTCTAAGTGAGATTCTTCTATATTACATATAGGAATGATTCTCTCTCTATAAAATCTAAACAAGAGCAGAAACCCAGCTAAGAAGCCAGCTGTAGCTGCTGGTACACGTTTGAAAGTCATAGATAAAAATTCCCTACATTATTTTACAAGTCAGAAAATAATGACATTGAGAACTGGTGGGTTATTGTGGATGGTCTGAACTTTGTGCTCCTCCTGGAGTCTAGTCTTTAAAAATCCAGAGACAATCAGTTTGTTGTAAACCAATAATAGCGTGAACACATTCACTTTCCCCTCCTCTGTTTTCATGGTACTTATTTTCATTTTATGTATCCCCAGGTATGCAAATTGGGACCATTGCTTCAGTTCACCTTTGCTCGGGAAGCTTGGCAGTGAACTTTCAATGCCAGGCAAGACTTTTAATATACTATAACCACAAGTCAGAATGATGCCTCTGAGTTGAGTGACAGCCCAGCCTCTCTGACAGCTCACCTCACTTGCCGTCCCTTACCTGCCTACATAAAGCAGTGCTTTTCAATGGGGATGAAAGTGACTTTGCCTTCCTGGGGACACTGGGTAATGTCTAGAGACAAAACAGAATAACAACAACAAAACAAAACAACATGAAACAAAAGCAAAACCAATAACCTGGATTTCTAACATTGAAGGCTATGACTGTTGAGGTCAGGGATGCGGTGGAAAATCTCACAGCATGCAGGGACAAACCGACTCCCTCCCACCTCCAAAAGAAAATCCTTTCTCTTCAAATGCAGCCTTGAGCAGGTGAAGCTCAACCATTACCTTCCAGAGGCACAGTTAATTCTTAGTATTCACATTCATTTGAAAATGGGCTGAGTATGATCTTGTTAGTTCCCTCTTTTCTATGATACCTATATACCAGTGCCGATGTTTCAGTTTTATGACATTTGTTTCGCTTTAGAAAGAAGTAAGAGCAGGACTCCATTAGCGGTACACAGAAACATTCACAGCTTCGTAGTGTTTCTGTGCATTCTTTTTAGCATCACACATGATGTGTCTGCGTGGCACTGATCCTGCAGATGAAACCCCTACTGTTGTGGAGACAAAATACGGCACTTTAGAGCCATTCCAAGAGAGGAACAAAAACGAAAAACAATCGAATTTTAAGCTCACTAGGTAGTGGGTACCCGGTGCAATTGATTTTCATCCAAACAATTTGTTCTTTAATCATAATATCAGGTCAAATATATTCTTCAGTTACATTTAGTTCTGCTTTGGAAATGGCGCTACAAATAGGGGCATATCCTTGGATATATACTTTTTAGTAAGCAGCACTCACCGATGGAACTATTGCCTATAATCAATTATGTTTACCTAGAAACATAAAATCCTACTCTTAGGACATCGTTACACGGACACGAATTATTCACAAATGTTGTATCTCTTACTTCAGATCCATCTTCTTACAGCCACTTTATGATGGTAATGAATTTTCACTGCAAGAGCCTACCTACAAATTTCAATTTGAGAAACACATTTTCTTCTTTCTAAGTTTGTATTGTATGCCTTTGTAAAGAAACCTGTTTTGACATTTGACTCTCAAAACAGGTTTTTCTTTTTTTTTCAGATGAATGTGGTGGTCCTTGCCTATGATCCCAGCACTGGTGAGATTGAAGCAGGAGGATTTTGGGTTGAAGGCCAGTGTAGGATGCATAGGAAGACCCTGCCTCACAAAGGACAAAGGGAAAGGAAGAGAAAGAGGAGGGGGAGGAAGGAAGGAAGGTGAATAAGAAGAGGGAGAAAATTAGTTTAGTTTTTGTAAAGTAAAAAGTGGTGGTTAGGACTTTTTTTTTCATGAATTAAAAACATCTTTCTCGTATCATACAACCAACAACTGAACAAAGTACCACCAGGAAATAGACAAAAAAAAAATTCCGTTACCCAGTCACCAGAGGATCTGCTTCTCTTGGGGAGATGCATTTTTATAGTAGATCAGGTGGTACAGAAATAGACGATGCTCTCGCATCCCAGACCTCACCAGTGAATGGAGGAGAACACAAACTGAGAAAATTTAAAAAACTGAAGCACTTCATGTTCAAGATTTATCCCATTTACCATCATTTCTGAAGGATGTAATGAAGTCAGTTGATTTTCCACACTCGGAAGCCATTATCCCGCCCACGTCTTGTCAAATAACGATTAGACGTGTTGAAAGGACACGGTTTCATTTTCCCTCTACACAGAGTAGCTTGGACAATTAGTATTACTCTACACGCTGAGCTCCTTGGAGGCCGCTGGCTGTCTGCTCAAGATTCCCCGTATGCTAGGTGGAAATTACTGTCCAGTCCTAACTTTTCTCTTTTCACACAGGGAAAGTCCAAGCTTTGGAGCCAAGAGTACTGGATAAAACCAGAATTAGTGGAAGAAATATGGAGAACGACGACAACAACAACAAAATCAATAAAAGCTGAAGTTTGGAAATCAAAGCGTCCTAAGAAATTAGAAAAGGGCTGGGAAAGGAGAATGGAGAATTCTTTTTACAGGGGTCGCCACACTCTGGGCTTCCATTCCTTTAGAATGTTAATTACAGTCTTTACCTTGGCATTTTGCTCTCATATCAGGGAAGCAATTACTGGCCTAATTCAAATTCATAGCAGCCATTAACAATGAACAAACAGATACATTATTTTAATTCCATTTGCTGCTTCCTTTCTGCTGATGTATTGACCCATGAAGCCTTGACTGGATGTCCTGTAATTGGCATTTGGCAAAGGTTGTTGTCATCATCATCCTTCCCATATCTGAGTATTTATGAAGTACATATTGCACTCACAACACCTTGCAAGGGCAGGCTTCTCAAAGACCATGAGCCAGAAATAGCCTTTGCTTTTACAGTTTTTATAATGATGGCTTTATTTTTTCTCATATAAAAATGTAGTATATGAGTGTGTATGTGTGTGTGTGTGTGTGTGTGTGTGTGTTTGAAAGTGTCAAAGTCCATAGTAACCCAGTAAGAGGGTCATTATTTCTCAATTTAAATATATTTTTCATTCTTCTGCTTGTTTTGTTTAACAGTGTTTGTTTAGTTTAACTTGTTTAGACACAGTTCTTGTGTAATCCACGCTGGCCTTGATAGTCTTACATTGCCAAAGCTAACTTCGAACACCTGATTCGTTTGCCTTAGCCTCGCAAAGTTCTGGGATTGCAGTCATGAGCCACCATGCCAAATTTTAAATATTTTTAATAATTTTCAGTCTATTATTTTAATCATAAAAATGTATTCTTGCCTTGGTAACATCTTTTATATATGGCTCCAAGGTAAGATCCTCCCCAAAAGAAGAAAATGAGTGAAAGAACTAAGAGAAAAAAAGGAATAATCTTTAATATTTTTCTGCTATGAATCCCTATGATAAATAATCTCTTCCATTCCATTACCTTTTCATATTGATATTATTGATGTTATTCTGATAGGTTTCAGTTAAAGGTGTTTTATATGTGCCAAGTCTTTCTTTTGCTTTATCTTCCACTATATAGCTTAAGGCCCTTTTCTTATGTGTGGAGGTACCAACCAAACATTAATTGGTGTAGGAGGTCCTTCTGTGTGTTGCTTTCTTTGGTTAATGAATAAAGAAACTGCCCTGGCCTGTTGATAGGGCAGAGCTTAGGTAGGTGGGGAAGACAGAACTGAATTCTGGGAGAAAGAAAAAGATAGAGAGCAGCCATGGAGCTGCAGACAGAGTCAGACATGCCAATTTTTTGCCGGTAAGTTACTGCCACATGGTGATGTACAGATTAATAAAAATGGGTTAAATTAAGATGTAAGAATTAGCCAATAAGAAACTAGAGTTAATGGGCCAAGAAGTGATTTAATTAATACAGTTTCTGTATGGTTATTTCAGGGCTAAGCTAGCCAGGCAGCAGGACAAACAAGCAAGCCCTCCTTGCAACAATTTATCAATTAGTTTGAATAGCAACAGTATTCGTGATTCCCACATGATGTTCTCATGATCAAAGGCTACTGGAGTCTGAATATCTTCACTGGTAAAACAGAATGCCTTCTGTTTCTGAGATTTAGCATACATGTTCATGTTAACATCTACATGTAATTCAATGTTTCTAAGTTCGTGGGCTAGTCTATTGATATTAGCAAGGGATACTATTTATCCTTGATTTTCCCTCCTCTATGCCTTTGATTTTAATCTGTGCCCCAAGGACTCAGTGTTTTAGTGGCAACTCCTCCCTCACATGAGCTCCTAATACTTCCATTTACATGAAAGACGCCTACTGCCCCTAACATTTGAAGTATCATCGATCCATCACAATTTATATTAACAGTATATACGAATCTGCCATCTAATGCAGACGGTATTAGGTCCATATCTATTCTCTCTGCTGGTCTGAGTACACAAATTTAGACAGGATTAGAAGTAGATTAGACCATTTTGCTAAAAGGAACAAGGGCATAGATCACTAAGGCACAGATAACTAAGGATTAGACCATGTTGTAAAAGTCAACACAGGCATAGATAATTATAATTACCTTTAGGTGTTTAAAGCTGTGAGAATTGACCAAGCTAAATATACAGATCAATGAACAAGTGAGATAGGTTGCCCATTTTAATATAAGCAGACTAACAAAATGGGTACACATTGGCCTGCCTTTTGCAATAACAAACAGGTTTCACATTTGGGCAAAATAGCAGAATATTTGTAGCAGTCACACAGTCCACCAGAATCTTAGTACACTGCTTATCACTTTGTTACCAGTGCCTGTGTCCATGGTTTCTCTTGATCACCTAATAACCTGAGTTGGCTCTCCATCCTTTCCCCTCCTCTATCACCAACACTTTTTTTTGGTAAAAATTTAAATTGTAATTGTGTGCATGTCTGTGCATCTGTGTGAATGTGCATGCCATGGGAGAAGGCTTCAGATCCCCTGCAAATGGAGACATACATTCTTGCGAGCTATGCAATATAGGTACTAGAACTGAAATCCATTCTTCTGCAAGATTATGGTGTGTGCCCTTAGTACTGAGTCTTCTCTCTATCCTTTACCTATGTCCTTTCTATTTGTTGCTCCAAGACATGGCAAAAACTGCAGGTCTTGCTGTCCATTTTACATGACAAGAACACGTGCATTCTCCTATATTTGATCCAGCAGATCCTTTTTTAGTTCTCCCCCTTCTTCAGGCAAGGTTTCACGTAGCATGTACTCTGAATGAAGGGTGAATGGAAGAGATTGAAGGAGATTTTTAGAGCAAGAACAATATTAGAACCAGGAGTAGTATATGGTTAAGGAGCAAAAATAATGCAAAATCCACTTAAATGATTTATTGACCCATTCAATTCCTGATCTATCTTCTCATTCATAAACCAAAAATTGTCAAGCTTCTCCTTTGAACTAAATGAAATGTTTGCTGTGTGGGGGCCAGGATAAAGATAAATAAGCAAATACACGCCTTTCCTTCCCATGCAGTTGACATGGCAGGTGTATCAAAATAACATGATTTGTCCACTACTACCAGACAAAGTAGATGTAGAAGGGACCTTGGCATAAGGTTGACTTCCTGAAAACAGGTCCTTATGCCGCAGAATATTCCATAGAACAAATAATATGGGGCATATTATTAGTCAAACTTACAAATAAATTGAAGGTCTAACTCTATCCTGAGTTGAGAAAGAGGGTGAGAGAGAGAGAGAGAGAGAGTCTGAGAACCTCACGGGGAGTGTCTGACCCCAATGCATCATGGACTTCTGAACCCCTAAGCATGAAGTTACTAAGTGGGAAGTTTCAGACTTTTGTGCATAATTTTAGATGGACTTTTTTTTTTTTACCCTTTCTACTATTTCTCCCTCCTTGTCCTTGAAGTTCAAACACAGCCTTTCATTTCACGATGCCGAATTCGATGTTTTAAATGCTAATGCTCCAGGAGCCATCCCATTGCTGTGGAGGTCTGACCCCGAGCTTTCCTAACTCTGCAGAGACAAGAAAGAATCCATCTGAACCAGAGGAAGTAGAAGGAAACGAAACTCCTACATTCATACAAGAAGAATGTTTCACATCCATGGGTTTGAGTCTTTGGAGAAGATACCAGAAAATAACTGGAATAGCTAGGTAGGAGGGACAAAATGAGGGGGAAATTTCCTACACATGGTTCTTTGTGTCCTGCTTAGTAGATCTGGAGGTGGATGGGTGGATAATGGAAATTCTGGCCTTCTGTTGCCATTGTAAACTATGTTTACAGTCCTGACAACCGTGACACGTGAGAGCAGTATGTACAGGCAGTGAGTGCGGAGAGAGATTCTAGGTCCCAGAAGTCACACTGTCTAGCTTGTGATCTATAGAGAGATGAGAGAGGAGTTCAGCAGTAGGGTATTTGCCTAGCATTCACAAAGCCCAGGGTTCAGTTCCCAACACCACAATGTTACAAACAAATGAATTAATGATGTAATAAATAGAAAAATGAAAAAAAAAAAAACCCCGCATACTTTTGTGGTTTTGAGACACTGTAGCCCAAGCCTACCTGAAACTACAAATTGGATTTGAACTAATGGGAACTCTCTTGCCTCATCTCTTGAATGCTGGGATAGTACCGAAAGCCACCATACACAGCTTAAAAACAAAACCAAACAAGCCAAAACTCCAGCTTACAAAATCGTCACAGAGAGACTTGCAGCTGCTTTTCACTGCCACGGGCCCTGATGATCAGCCATTTAATTTTGCGGTTTCAGATGAAGGACCCCTTGATGTATGTTTGATTATTAATTATTATATTATTGTTCATTATTTCTGAAAAGTAATAACATGTTTAATAAAAATCTGAGCTATGATAATGAAAATCATTTAGATAATTTCAAGCGTTTCAACCTCCTGAGGTCTTCAATTTGATTTCTTAAAATACAGTAGGAACTTTCTAATTCAGACTAATGACAGAGACCCTTTGTGAATTACCAAATTTTGCAGATGAGTGGGTATGCAAACAGACAGGAAAAAAAAAACCATACCAGGGAAACTAAATCAGACAATATGCTTTCTCCATTTATTTTGACAATGGTGGCTCAGATTTAACAGTCTATGATAAAACTTGCCCATACGTATTGCCACTGTTTCATAAAGATAATGAAGTCTTGGTAATCAGAAATCTCACTCTAGGACTCACGCATTAAATCTCTGCTCAGAAATGGCATTGGGACTGCAGGGGTTTCAAATAATGATCCGGCTTACAGAGTACTGAAGCAAGAACTGCTAGAAATGCGGCGCGAGGGACAAAGGAAAAGGCTATTTTAATAGTTACCATTTAGCAATATTATAACTTTTTTTCTTAGCAATCACAGATCTCGAGGCAGAAGAGATTTTATATATGTGACTGAGTGAACGTGTGTACAAGCGTGTATAGGTACACTCACCTGTGTATGTGTGTGTGCGCGCACATGCACGTGCATGTGTGCATGCCTGCACACCTGGAGGCCAGGTGTTGACTTCAGCTCTCTGCCTCTATGTGATCTATCTTCCTCTTCAGATAGGGTTTGTAACTAAAGGAGAAGCTTGTGGTGAGACTGCCAAGGAACCCCTCGGATCTACCTGCTCTTGCCCTAGTCTTTGGGGCACAGGTCTGGGCCACTAGGCTTGCCATTTCACATGGGTGCTTGGGGTCTGAACTCAGGTCCTCTTGCTTGCACAACAAGCACTCTAATTACTGAGAGATCTCCCCAGATTCCCAAATGTTGTTTTTTTTTTTTTAATTCAACCTTCTAGTCTACTAAGCTGCTCCACTGTCAAATAATATAATTCCCCTCTCAGAAACAGGGAGGCCTAACTTGCATGCAGTTTTCCCCTTATCTGGGGAAGAACTAGACAAGTAGGTATGTCTAAAGGCTCAAATACGTAAGAGTAAGAGTGGGATTCAGAGCCTAATGCTCCTGTGGTTTTCCTCCCATCATTTCATAATATCTTCTCCTAACCTACCTGCTGTTAAAGCTTCTGCATGGTCCCTAGCCATGGCTGTACAACAGAATCAACGAGGAAGCTATTTAAAAACATTCCCCATCTTGCAGACATTCCGCTTTAATTTATCTGTAAGAGCCTTGGGGAGATGTGAGGAGATGGAAGTCATGCTTTTGCACAGAAGTTAGCATATTCCATGTTTTTAGTAGGACCACGGTGGTTAGAAGAGGTGTCAGGTACTGAAGGAGTGAAGCTGGGTGTAGCTGTACTGTTGGCTAAATTGGGCTCGTGCCATGTTAAGGAAAGCCGGTGAAGAATGGCGTTGCCTGGGAATTGGCAGTCCTAGCTTTGAATTCTCCCACTACTGACTAGTGTGTGTTGTTCTGACATTTACTTAAGGTCCCCCTAGGCAGGACTCCTCATCTATGGCTACCAGAAGAAAAAAAAAGTACTGGTGATGGCTGCTGTAACTGAATGGGCTATGACCAATTAAGATCTATTCTGGGTAACAGTATGAACCATGAGGCGGCCAGTTGGTATTCTTTGGGATATATAGGTTATATACAGAGGGAGAGGAGGGCGCTGTCTCCCTGTTCCTCTGGAGTCTAAGAGCGATCAGGCTGGAACCCTCGGGAGACGACAGTGTTGCTGAAACAGCTTGGCCCCCTGACAGAAACCCTGCAAGTGGCTCTTAACAGAGTTGGCTTTATAGGACCTTTGACTTTTTACCTATTTGAAGGAAGTCTGCTTGCATGGGGGGGGGGAAGGTCAGAGAAATAATGCTTGCATTTAGAGAGAAGAATGAGTTGGGACCTTTGCTCAGTGATTGAAGCCTGACTTAGATCATGTGAGGCTGTGGGTTCTATTCCTCCCATGAAAAAAATAAAAACAAACTCTAAATACTAAGTATAATGTTTGAGTTTTTTTTTTTTAAGTTTTAAAAAGTGTGCTATCTGTACTCGGTGTATGAGTGTGTCTATGTGCACACTTGGCACAGCATACATGTGGGAGTCAGAGGCCAATTCCTTCCATCATGTGGTCACAAAGATTGAACTCAGCTGTCACCCAACAAGTCATCTCCCAGCCTTCCTCCCATAGGGTTTCATTTACTCCTGGCTGGCTTCGGACTGTCTGCATAGCTGTGGATGACCTTGAACTTCTGATCTTCCTGTGTCCACTACCCAAGTGCTGATAATACAGACACACACTACTGCTGTGGGAACTCCTTCAGTCAATGATAGCCTTTAAGATACTGGTCCAATTTGGGCGTGGTCACATGCAGATGTCAGTGTGTGCAAGCCTCATGGCTGCTGGATTCAGCTCCAGAGCACTGCTGATCTGTGAGTCTTCCCCTAAATAAAGAAACCTTTATTACACTCCATTCTGGGCTAGTAGGACTACTTTATTATAAACTGCAACACACGACCACACCTGCATTATGCAGAGCTGGGGAACAAACCAGGAGCATTCTTGTGCTAGGCACATACTCAACTAACTGAACAGCACCCACTCCAGTCCCTAGAATACCCGTGTTCTCATGAAATTCTGCCAACAAAAATAGATTTGATTTCCTTTAAGGCTAATTCTTAAAACACTTGCCTTTTTGTGGATGCAAAAACTGTAGAGACGTAAAAAGGTTGGTTAAGATGCCCCAATATCAACATGGCTAAAGTGATTGGTTTGTATTGAAAAAAGGAGGAAACACACGCCGGCAACATTAAACCACAAACACGCGTAGACGGAGAGATACACAAAGCCAACCAAGTGAGTCGCTGTGGCCTGGCTCAGTGTTTTCCCAAGGCCTCTAATTGGGGTGCCAGCACAAACGGAAAAGGATGCAACTTCTCTTTGTCCTCAGCCCATGCGGCATCTTGGCTGGCAAAACTTGCCTGCTGGCAGCTGGGTCTATTCCCAGTCCCTTCCCTCTCCTCCTTGCTTTGGCACAAACACACTGGGGGTAGGCTGCATGGGAAAACAAAGCCAGACCACAGCAACGCTCGCGTATCTTTTGCTTATTGTACCTGTATCCTGTGCGTGTTCCAAGGAAACTTGCAAAATCTTAGCGTTTGGATATCGTCGAAAGGCTCCGTCCTAATTTGGGCACAGTGACAACAGCATAACGGAAACTTAACAGTTGCAAATGGCTGACAACTCAGCTCTTGGCTGATAAGAGGTTGATGGGAATCTGATTTGATAGGATGACCCTTCCTGACACGTGAACAAAGAAACCTGCATATCTATTTTTAAGCAGGCTTTAGAGACTTCTAGTAATTGACATTTGGAACTGAGGCTCATATTGTCCCTGTTCCGGGAGATATTTGCATCTTTCTCTGCTGGAGTTCCCTAGATCTAATCCTTCCTAGCAGCTTGGGAAGGCATTTGGCGCTGGCTTGGGCTGCTGGCTCACAGAAGGCAGCTCTTCTCTCACACTCGGGCACTCCCTGCAGCCTGCCTATATTGCCAGTGGCTGAGCCTTTAAACCTGGAGCCTGGCCTTTTATTCCAGTGGGAATGAATTCCTATTTTGCGTTTCTATAAGTACCTACAGTTGAGGGCTGCTGTGTGAATAAATGGATGGAGGAGTGAACTGATTGATTGATTGATTGATTGTGTGTGTGTGTGTGTATGTATGTATGTATGTATGTATGTGTGTGAGTGCTGGGGACAGAGCCTAGGACTTTGCACACACCAGGCAAGTATTCTTCTACTGTACTCAATTACACAGTCCCATATTTAGATTTTATGGGATTGGTAAGACAAAGTGAGACACAGTGGTTTAGTCACTGAGTTGAGGCCGCGCGGAAGGAATAATGAGGCCAGCACTTGGTGTTTGGGAGTTGCACGTCACATCTCCCACACCGGCAGGAGATGAGAAAGAACAAATGGCGGTATAAAGGGTGAGTGGCTCTCCCCGTCTCCACAGTGCCACTCATCCCACAAGATCAGCTTCCCTGTAACTGGTCTCTTATTCTGTCTCTTCCAGAATTAAGCCTCTTCCCATGAGAGGGTTCAATGATTAATCCACAGTGAGGTATAATCTACAGATCTGAATGCTACTGCTTGGAGTCCTCTTAGCATATTAATAGGAACAAAGCCTGAAGCTAGAGGAAGTCAGTCCTTTATCTGGGGATGCCACATGTCCAGTGGGGTTGATATTCTCAGCTAAAGTTGGAGGTGAAGCTTTTCCTGAAATGTCAGCATTTAAATATTCAGGGTTCTGCTGTTTCTATAGCAGTAAGACGAGACTCCCCGAAACGGGAAGCAGAGATTTGTAAAACCTGAGATATTCAAGATGTCATTCTAGTTCTCAATATATGTCACTATGATTGTCTAGGAATTACACCTCTCCATTCCAGTGTAAAAGCTAGAGTAGGGACCTGGGGAGATGGCTTAATGACTAAGGTGCCTGCTGAAGCTTGAAGACCCAACTCCAGATCTCCATCACTCATATAAAGAAGCTGGATGTGGTGGTACACATCTGTAATCCAAGTGCTGTGGGCTCAGGGGCAGGGGACGCCTTACTGACCACTGGGTCTAGGCAACCAGTGGGCTAGCATCAGGATCAGGGAGAGATCCCATTTCAAAAAAAATGGTGGACAGTCATCCAACATTGACTACTGGGGGGGGGGAGAGAGAGAGAGAGAGAGAGAGAGAGAGAGAGAGAGAGAGAGAGAGAGAGAGAGAGAGAGAGAGAGAGAAAGAGAGGAGAGAAGAGCATTTTACAGGGCTTTGAAAGCACAGAATTCCTATAATGGCCAGCAAGACATCAGATTTCAATCTCTTTCTGAGAATCTTTCCTCCCCTACAGCACTCATTTTGTCTGGCCACTTCTTAGGTTTTCAAACACTCAGGACATTTGTGGTTAGGTTGTCACCTCCTCTGAGTTAGGATGTGTCATGGGCTCCTCTGCTGGAGGCTGCTTCTCATGGCTCAGTCCCTTATTCCCACTCTATTCCTTCTGCCTAGCTAACCCCAACCACCCTGCACATGCCAGGTCAACGTCATTTCCACTTTCAGATGATTCTCTGACAACTGAGAACCTTCTTCTTTATTCTTACCACTTATAGCCCTGAGACTGTTTGTAATAATACTTCAGTTTGCGTCTCTGTCCTCTAATTTCTAGAACACCCCTCTTTACTCTGTCAAAGACTGTGTGGGAATGGCTCACCATTGGCATCTCCAGCTTTTCCATATTTCCTGACACAGGGGCAGAAAGAAGTCACTGTCACAGGGTGAGTCTAACTCTGGGGCTGACTGTTACCAGGGTACTTACTCTATGATCATATGGGAAATGACATGAGTGGAATGATCTTCCAAAACACCTTATCAGTTAGACATTGTGGTTCATGTCTATAATCTCAGTACTAAGGAGGATGAGAGGAGGAATACGGCAAATTAGAGACCAGCCTGAATGGTTGACTGAGCCTCTCTGTCTATAAACAACAACAACAACAACGAAAAAACCCAAAACCAATATGAATAGACTCTACCTGTTCAGCACTTCAAGTGGCAAAACCATGTATAATTTTCTTTGGTAAGTTTGGTATGTATGTGTGAATATACAAAATGTATAATATAATTGGGATAGTTTTCAAAAAGATCTTTTGTATCTGCTATTATATTTGTTCATGAAAAAAGTTTGTTGGGGGGCTGTGGGATGCTCAATCAGTCAGAAGAGGCATGAATTTGATCCCCAGAATCCATGCAAAATGGCCAGGTGTGGTGGCATGCGTTTAACTCTAGTGCTCAGGGGTGGCAATAAGAGGATCCCAAGGACTAGCTCTCCAACTAGGCTCACCTAGTTGATGAACTCCAGGCCAATGGGAGGTCCTCCCTCAGGTGAGGTGCACAAATTCTCAAGGACAACACCCAAGATTGTCCTCTGGCTTTCATATGCACACACATGTGATGGGCACTGTCATGCACACTTGTACTTACACACATGCATGCACACATTCAAGAAATAAAAACAAGGTGTTTTATCATGAGGAAATATATATATATATTTAGTTATATGTACATTACACAGTTATGGATATTATATGAGACAAGCATGTAAATTACATTATATACATATAATTTACTAGTCTGTATGATATACTATAATAATACACCATGCTGTCTATGTGTGATACTATATCCAAATATAAGTATATGCATTCACTTGCAAGATTGTTGAAAAGACAGAAATCATTACTGGGCCTCATAATTGAGAGGATGACTAAGATGGTGATAGCTTTACGTGAGAGCTGCATAAAGGATAGACTCAACTTAGCTGTCCCGCTGCCTTGTAGAAATCCTTCTTTAATTTTTGCATCCTCATGTTCTGGTACATCTAGGGATAAAACCTGGTGCATTGAATATACTAGGCAAGTGTTCTACCCTTTGTTATTTGCTCATGGTAAAAATAGTTAAGTGTCTTGAGAATTCTTTTTTACCAACTTTGCTGTAGAACAAGGGAGACTAAAGCAGCAGTCAGCTGCGAAACAGCTGAGCCTACGTGCATTGTCCCAGGAGCTCACTTTTAGATAAGAGCTAACTCTGATCTGTGGTTTTGAGAAGACTGCTCTGTAGTTTGTGTGGCTGCTGTAACAGTAAATGGACATATCATTTTGAGGAAATGGAGCCACTTCTATTCCTCCTTTCTGTTTAAAGACAAGATCTCACTGTGCTGAGGCTGTCCTCTAACTTGGGGGTTTCCTGCCTCAACCTCAAGTGGTGGGTGCCCTTTCACACCTACCCTGAATTTCTCCTTTTTAATGTAGGAAGAACATTCAGGAAGAACCAAAAGAGGCAAGCCGTGTATGGTCATCATTTGCTCTGCATTCCATGCTTTGTTGTGCGCTTTTATTGGTTTATTTTTTTCCTCATTTAATTCTTCCCCATGGTGAGATATGAAAATACTACTTTTTTCATTTTCTAGATATTAACTCAAAGAGCACAGAAGCCAGCTATTATAAAGAGAGAGGAATAGCCTAACATGTGGAAGCACCTACTACTCCAAGCTCGTTAATCAATTGTGTTGGGTTAAGTTATCTCCTGCAATCTTATAGGCTCCCTTAGTTGGCCTACCACTGATTGGTTGTCTCGTCATATTCTACAAGGTTAGTGTATATGTAAGGAAACAGCTCCATCAAACTCAGACTTAACTCCAATGGTTATTATTTTATTTCTGTCCTCTCAAATTCACATGTTGTCTCCATGGAGGTGGTACTAGAGGTGGGGCATTTAGAAGGCATAAAGTCATCAGGGCTCCAATTCTCATGTTAAAACCAATGCTTCAATAAAAGGCTCCCCAAATGTGATCAGACATATTTAGGGTGGCATGGCAATAAATAAAAAAGGATTCCCAGAAAGATAACCAGCCCCACCTCACTGGGTGAGGACTCAGCTAGAAGCTGTCAGTCTACAAACCGGAAACGAGCTCTTGCCAAACTTCAATCCTACTGCTACTGTGAGTTTGGTCTTCTGGACTCATATGGCTGTTGTTGGTTATAATAACAACCCAAGAAGACTAAGACCATTTTCACTGATGCCTGCAGCTCCTGCTCTCTGTGCTTGCACACTACAGGGCTGTAGATATAATCACAGCTCAAGCTTCAGTCTTGTCTGTGTGACCCTGTCACAGTTCCTGAGTGGAGACCATCTACAAAACTTCACGTTCTCTTCACCTATATTTCTCAAATGAAGTAGCCTGGGGAATATTCTCTGTGGTGTCTCATATTTCAGTTCCTGATAAAATAAATTCAGTAGGGAAATGTTATGTGTTGATACAGGATTTTGTTAGCATATATGTCTTTCAATCAACCAGTAGTATAACGTGGGATGAAACTCGCCTTTTGTTTAAAGTCTTTCATTAACACAGGCTGTCCACGTTGTAGTAGCTATGTACACTCAGCTATTTGTTAATTTAAGTTCTTGGGAAAATTTTGTTTTTTTCTGTGGTGATTTGAATACTATCTCTGGGGTTTACTTAGGAATAATATCATTGCCTAAACCCTAGAATATCTTTTAATAATTATACTAAGCATATGTGTTTTAAAAACACAGTATTATGAAATATATTAGTTTTAGTTTTTCATGAGGTTTTATAAAATACACTTTTATAAGCTTCTATATTTAAAGGTTAATAAATATTATGGCAATCAAAAAGCAAAGCATTCATTTTCATACAACTAATTATGTAACAATGCACTGGTTTTTAATTGTTTTTTTTGGGGGGGGTCTGTTTTATTGAGACAGGATCTTTTGCTTCCCCTTTGTAGCCCAGGCTAGCCTTGAATTTTGGATGCCCCTGCCTTTGCCTCCCAAGTGTTAGGATTATACATGGACCCCGCTATACTAACAGATTCAATTTAGGTTCAGGGAAATAAGTCTAGAAGCAGATGTGCCACAAACACACAGTGATCAAGAAGCCATGCACTGGGCTGAGGATTCGACTCAGTAAGGGAGTCTCAGAATCCGAGTTTGACACACAGAGTCTGGATGAAAAAGCCAACCATTTTGCTGTGTATTTGTAGTCCTGACGCTGGAGATGCAGAGCAAGGTAGATTGCTGGAATTTTATGGCCAGTCTAACCTTTTTGGGAAGTTCTGGCCTAATGATATATTCTATCTTAAGCGACAGGATAACTCATGAAAAAAAGAAGCCCAAGGATGTCTGCTGACTTCCATGTGCACTGCACCATCACATGTACACACATGTGTACACGCATACACACACATACAAGCACACACACACACACACACACACACACACACACACACCTGCGCCTGCACTGAGGTTTCCATGTTACATTTACGTAATAGCAGGGCATCAGATACCCTGTTGTTTCAATCCATGGTAAATGAAGCTGCTATCCAGTTCAGTCTCCTTAACAACAAATGGCAGGAGTCTGAGCAGGATGTAGGCAGAACTAGAGGACAACAATGATAATTTGTTTGCATTTCTCTTTCGGAGAACGGCAGTGAGAACACCATTGTTGACACGCCACGGTGTTGCTTCTCTACCCCATATGTGCAAGGCAGTCCGGGTCTGTTTATGAGCAAGCTTTTTCCCCTCCTATGTTAAAGGGTGTGCGGTTTAGAGTATATTGATAGTTCTAAGCTGAACCAGTAGGACCTACAGTTCTGACCTCTGTAAGAGTGAATTCAGACCATCTGTTGCAATGCTGAAATGAAAAGAATGCAGGTATGATACTAAGTCCAAAAATATAAAAACTCCATATTGTGGCTGTAACAACTGTCTCCGTCGCTGTTCTATTGCTGCGAAGAGACACGATAACCACAGCAGCTCTTTTGAAAGAAACAATTTAATCGGGGCTTGCTTACAGTTTCCGAGGGTTAATCCATTATCACGGTGGGTGGGGAGCATAGCAACGGGCATGCAGCAGAAAGGCCTGGTTTGGGCTTTTGAAACCTCAAGTCCACCCGTAGTGACACACTTTCTCCAGTGAGGCCATACCTACTCCAGCAAGGTCACACACACCCCTCCTATTTCTTCCAAGTAGCACCACTCCCTGGAGACTAAGCATTGAGACAGATGACCTTATGTGGACCAGTCTTATTCAAACCACCGCAACTCAGGAAACGGCTTAGCATACACTGAACGAGGCTGCCAATGTTCAGAGACGTAGAGCAGCGTCAGGAATTGTTGGGACTAAGGAAAGAAGATCTGCAAAGCCGTCACATCTTTTACAGGCCAGGGAGCAAGGAGTGATGCTGCCGTTGGGCCCTTTAAGCAGGCTCATTGTTGCTCTTAGGAGAAATCCCAGCCATTCTGCCTGTTCAGATCATTTTTCTTTCTCCTGCTTCAGGTAGCAAACTGACAGTGGGTTGAGGAGTTTAAATGTTGGGGCAATAGAAATTATGTAAATGTTGTGTTTCAGCAAGAAAAATTCAACCCCTTGAGGTCTTTCAAAGAACATTAATCTAGAAATTAGGTACAAATTTTTACTTTTTCATACTAATAATGATTTCATAAAGAAAAACTCGTTAGGAATCGTGACAAATAAGAAGTTCGATTGAACATTTGAATTCAGGAACCTCAGTGAGTGCCTGGGGAGATATTTACCCAGCCAATGACTCTCTGATGTTATTAAGAAGTAATTTATTCAAGAAAGTCTCCATTCATGAGTTTACATAAGAACAATACCTGCTTTGCAAAGCTTGCATCCTCAATATATCACATACCTAATTTACAATGACTTTTGGTTAAAATTTTCATTAGGTTGGTTCAATAGCATTTGATAATTTTAATTCGGTTTTATGAGATCCCAGGTTCCCATTTATAGGAAGAGAAACTGCCGAGGAAATAAATTTTTAAAGAGCACATTCATCTCTCCAGTAAGGTCTGCATAGCAAGTATGCAGTGGAGGAAAATTGGCCTTTTCTATTTCTATGGCAGTCCTTTTAGGTGTAGATTCTAGGCAGCCATGGAAACCTACTCAGATCCAGAGGAGCCGTGTTTTGCATATGCTGATCTGTGCAGTTATTCTACAACAAAGCCTTCTGTGAGATACTAGAAAGGGGGGATAAAGATCCCAGAGTTTAAGTGTAGAACCATTGTGGATGTTGAAACACACCAGGCATAAGTTACCGCTGTGGTTTCCTGAAGTAAGAACCAGGACGTATAGGAAACCAGTCCTCAGGGAATTGAGGTAGAAAAGCCACTATGTAAGACTGATCCAAGAATGTGAAATTGAGGTTGGAGGTCTGAATCTCAATATACCGTTTAGTTTAACCCTAAGAGCCTCCCTTAGGCAGAGAACCTGACTTTCTGTCCCAGGATAAAACAGATCCTCAGGCACATGGACTCAACCATCCAGGGGAAGGAGGAAGTTTTCTCTGTTTAGTCTGAAAAGGGGAGCTAACAAGAAATGGTAGGAAACAGACCCACCAAAAAAGTTCACAGAAACTAAGAATTTTGTGAAAGCTCCCTGATCTTAATGCTCGTGGTGATAACTTCATACACCTTTGTATGTCATCTGCAAAATAGTGCCCGCTGTATAGTATTAACACATTCATATAAAGTGGCTACCATGTGGGCATTGTGGAAATACCAAGAAAATTCCCCACCATACCATACTGAAGCATCCTGAAACCTCAGCGCTTATTTACCTAAAGAGTAAAGATCAAACTAAAAAAAAAAAAGGAATAATTCTGAAGTCATTATCAATATAGAGGAAAACAACAAAGATCATTTTTACCTTCTGAATGCCACTTTGCATTTGCTAAGAGTCTTACTTGTGTTATTCTCTATATTTAACTTGTGCAGCCCCGTGGTTTATTTAAGAGACAGATTCTATTGCACCCACATCATCCCACATCACAGAAAGAGCCGCCTCACCTCTCAACAAAAGTCCTGGGCTGTTGAGCCATCTTCAAACAACGGGATTCAAATGACCAACTTCTCAGCACTTAGAACTTGGCCTCTGATATATAATCTAAAAGCTTTGAAACCAAAGTTACAACCCCTGGGTCACAGCTGGAAATGGACATGACAGTCAGGTATGTCCTGATATCATGAGAGGCAAATTCGCAGAATGTATTGGGTGATTGCCATTGTCATTGTAAGTTATGCTCTGTACTTTATAGTACATCATGAAACCATAAAAGTGACATTAAACTTTAGATTTCACTGTTTAAATCACACATTTTATTCACCATTTGGCAGTTAAATGCTTCTTAAATACTATGGAAATTTGATGATTTGACACATGTAAGGCTGAACTACTAAGCACAGTAAAACTACACTATACAAAGCCACCTCAAGGCAGAGTAAAAGCTGATTTTCTTCTGTCTCTGAGAAAGGAAGGCGGTACCAAAGTCAGAGCTGATCCTTGTACCCTTAGGTGCCATTCCTGTGTGTTCATCAAACCCCGATGGGCATGGAACACGCTGAGACTTCCTTCATTTTTTACTTCCCACCATTGCAGGCTCCAAAGCTACAGAGAAACCTATTCTCAAGAAACAAACAAACCAAAACCAACAAGCAAACAAGAGCTGCTTTGCTTTTCTGATCTTCATCTTGAACCCCAATATCTGTTTCTGGGTTTTTAATTATTTGTGCCACAACAGATAGTGTGCATCCTACAGGCATCTGTGCCTAGTTTCTAAGCACAAAAATATAGAGAACTATGATGTAGAAACCTCACTTGGCATGGTTCAAAACTCACTGTATCAGCATCCCTGATGGCTTGCCCTGACTCTGAGCTGCAAATCTTGATTCTCAGATTTACCCTCTTTCAAAATACAATGTTCTATTTTTGAGATGGAAGCTGTCCTTATCTGACAAACATTTTGTTGTTTTTTTGGTTTTTAAAATATGTTTTACTGATGCCTTTGCCAATGGGATAGGCTCTCCACATCCCCCACTAATCACTCATCTACCAGCAGTCACTGAGACTCAAACTCACTTGGTTCTGACTCTAGCTCTGAGTACACGACCTTAAACAGCCATCACATTCATGGAAGGCCAATGTAGTCTGTGCTGTGTAGTCCCAGGACTGTAGGTATTCTGGGAAAGGGCTCTGACTTCCTGCAGCAGTTGCTCATCTGTGGGTTCCTACTGCATCAATCTCAACCTCCTACCTTCTGTACCTCTTCTTAAGGCCTGTCTCCCTAAAGGCAGCCTGTGGAAGTCTTAACAGAGCACTTTCTCAAGGTATTTCTAATCCGGTGTCAAGGTCCAAGATACACAGGTTTTCTTCTTTTGTGGGAGTATGTCTACCCTGGAAGTACACATTCTAGAAATAGTAGAATAAAAGACAAAACCAAACAAAACAAAAGACCACCAAATGAGATGAAAGGACCAGTAGTCCAAATCCTAACGCTTGTTTAATGACTTTTGCCTTTGACTTTATTAACAAAACTGTAGGGATTTTCGAGTATAAATTTTTTGGCCCCTCAGAAAGTCTAACAGTAATATTAATGAAAGTTTGGATTTAAAAATTATGCAACTTATTTCCTCTTATAATCAAACTGAACACATATGACTCAGATCAGAACCACTGTCCAGAAAAAAATACCCGTGTTTTAGAAGTCTGTGACTTTTTTTTTTTTTGTTTAGCATCTGTGTTCTGAATCTGCACCATAGTCACCTAACAAGGCATTTTCCATTATTCTTTTCTTCCGTTCAGTGCATGCTGTTCCTTGTGTCCCTTAGAAATGAGCTTGTCGGTAATCAGAAATCACTTCCACTCCAGTTCAGTGCACTTACTGTAGATGTGACAAATGCTTGTTTACAGAACTGGTAATTGGATTAAAACAGTGAAAAGAAACAGAAACAGGGAATGGGTTGGGAAAAAATATGAGAAATACAACCATGAAAATCAACAAAACCAAAACAAATTAAACAGCTCTAAAGAATGTAACTGCTATTAACGGGAACCACTTATCAGTAGTAACAAATACTCCAGAGTGTGGGGTCCCCAGTATCCAAAGCAACAATACTTAATAAGCTAAGGATGGGAGGAAAGGGACTTGGAAAGAGATGTTCTTTGAGGATGACTTGAAAACAATTGATTAATTTCTAGGTTTCTTCTTCTTTGAAACTGGACTGTGTCTAAGGCAACCGATGTCTACATACTAAAATACACTAGTAGGGAAAACCCAAAGGTAACTTATATAAGAGAGGAAATTATTATTTTGAATTTAGGCTCCATTTTAACAGCTCTAGAATATAAGTCTGTCTTTTCTGAGGTCTCTTTTCTTGAGTTTGCTGACATTGGGGGACAGAAGGAGTTTAACATTGTGGCCTGTGTGACATTGTGTCCATTCAAGAGTGGAATCAATATATAACCATACTTGAAAGTTTCCATCTCAAAAGTAGATCCATAAAAGTACTTTTATGAAGAGACTCTGAAAAACCCTTTTATAATCCTTTCGCCTTTTAAAGAAGTTCATGTCTTGAGACAATAAAAATACCCACAATAAAAGCAAAGCAATATGAGAATGCGAAATCAAAGAGTGATCTATTATAGACGCACCAACCAGCATCCAACAACAAAACTCTCCTGCAAACATGACCCAAAAGTAAAAGGGTCAAACTCAGCAATACTCAGAATCCGGAGGAGAACATTCTCAAGAGAAAGAACCAGAATGTTTCTATCCCAGCCATGTGTGAGCAGGAGAGAAGCAAGAAGCGAGCAAAACACCATCACTACCTTCCGGAAGGACACTGCATGCACACTGCTCCTCTGGTCTGAGGAAGACGGTGACCTTACCTCAGTGCCTGGCTCACTCCTTTCTGCAGCAGCGTAGACCTAAACAAAAACAAACATGCATACAGGAAATGAAGTACAGTCTTACAATTTGAGAAAGCTTTTTCAATGCAAAACTATAATCGTTAAAAAAGCCGTTTTAAAATCAAGCTACATTTATTTATTTATTTATTAATTTATTGTGTGTTTCTGTGTATGTGAGTGGAGGCCAGAGGATCGTTTTGGGGAGTTGGTTCTCTCCTCCTATTATGTTATTTTTGGGACTTGAACTCAAGTTGTCAGACTTGGCAACCAGTGCCTTCACCATTGGACTAGAGTTATGTTTGACAAGCAAGATTCACTCAGAGTTGTTTATGCAAAGCAGCCTTGTTCTAATTGAACAGTCACTATTCAGTTGACGGCAGGAGTGAAATTGCAGCTGTAGAAGAAACTTCCTTAGTCTTCCCCACAGTCAAATGTTGTTGTCTTGAATTATACTTTCTATTGCTAGGGTTGCATCTACGTTCCTAAGCCAGGAGCTGGCAAACTAGAGCTGATGGTTCAACTTCGAGTGGCATCCTGTTTGTATGTTGTTCATAAGCTAAGAATAATTTCTGCTTTTCTAAATGGCTGGGAAAAAAAATCAAAGGAAGAATATGTCTTGATATAAATGTTTTAAATGTAAAATCAAAATGTTATCTCTAAAGTCGAACTGGAATTCAGCCACACACTTTTGCCCACAATCTGTGACTGGCTTTACACTAAAGTGACAGATGTGAGTTGCTGGGAAGGAGAGAGTATGGCCTGCTCGTCTTAAAGGAACCACTACCTGGCATTTTAAGAAAACTTCTGACACTGTAATTGATTTCAGCTTTGTTGGAGGGCCAGGAAATAATGTGAATAGATGCTAAATATTAAGGCCAGTTGATAAAATAGGTGACTCATAGCTTTACAAACTGCCAAAATAAAAGTGTATTTTCCTCTGGAATCATGCAAGTCCTCATGGTTAGCCATAAAGGTGTCCTATGCACAAGTTGAATTCTTGCCTTTTAGTGACAGAACGTGTGGACTGGCTTTCCTGCTAAATTTAGATGTTTATCAAGTTCATTTAGACAATTATTCAAGATTATTCTTAGTATTTGATAAGAATAGCTAGAATATTAACTCAATATGGAGTAAGTAAAAATATTCTTCAAGAGAACTGTTACATATAAGTGGATATCTAATCAATCATCTATCAATATGTATCTGTCTATCTACCTATTATCTGTCTGTCTATCATCTATCTATCTATCTATCTATCTATCATCTATCTATCTATCTATCTATCTATCTATCTATCTATCTATCTAATCAAGCACCTATCAGTCTATGGTCTATCCATGTGTTATTTTATTTGTCTATTTAATCAATCTATCATCTCTTTATATAATCAATCATCCACCATCCATTTATTTATCATCTATCCAGTTAAATATCTATGACCTACCATCCATCCATCTCTCATTAATTAATAACACACAGATGAGTAGTTATAGAATCCAGTTCTGAAAATAGTGAGAGCTTGACTTCAACAGGTCTTTATGTCTGTTTATTTCACTCATATATATAGACCCAGTTCCTAGTGTTGTGCAATAAAGTGCATTTAGGCTACACACACAATTTATGTCTGTGGCCATCTCTCACACAGCGAAAAACAACTTAAAAGTAGTAATGACCCTTGACCCTTTTCAGATAGTTTATTGACATTCTTTAAGTTTTCAATCCTAAGTGTTTGAATTATTTGGTGAGAGCTTTAAAATACAGATGTTGCAATTTTGTTAGTAAGGTAAAAACAATTTTAAGTAGCTATGGCACTTCATAAGATATTAGATATAATAGTAACCTCAAAATATAGCCTTAAGACTACCAGTTTTGAAATATTTTTTTGTTCGATGCTCAGGTTCATGTATATGAGTAATAGAACATATTTTGATGTCTGGCAACTTAATAGAATAGTCAAAATAAATGAAAGAAGTAGTTTGACAATAAATCTGCCTGACTGGTCAGCTCAAGCAGAGGGACACATTTAAATTGAAGAGAGTAACTCGCTAGGTCAAATTTTCAAGGCCCGTCTTGAAAAGTGACCTAGAGAGACTGCCAGTCCCAGCCACTGTATAGCACAGTATCGTGTGAGTTCATTGTTCTCCTGCTTCTATGGACCAGTCACAACAGTTAGTGGTTCTTCTGGTCAACGGACTGGTTCAGTCAATTGATGCTAAACAGTTTGGTTCATTGTTTAACAGACGGCAGAAAGGAGTATCCCAAAGGCCACGTCAGTTTTACCAGAGTCATTTTCAAGTATAACACATATTCCTTACTGAGAATGTACTTAGAAGGACAGAAGTTATAGCGCTCTATCCTTTCAGGGATACATTAGCCACACAAGAGAGGCTCACAACTCTTATATAGGGTTAGGAGTCACTCAATGGACCTGAAAGAAACTCTGAATCCTAGGATCAATTTCAGGAATATTCATTTAGAGTTTCATAGTGGGGTTCCAGGAACATGCATTCTTTTGTTACAGTTTTTGTGTAAAATACTTCCCTGAGGCATATGTATTTGAACAGTGGGTCACCAGCTGGAGTCACTGTTTGAGCAGGCTGTGGAATCTTTTGGATATGAGGCCATTTGTGTAGGCCATGAGGTTATAAGCTGGGCCTAGTTCCTCTCTGAACTATCTTCTCCTTGACCACTGCCATGAGGAAACCTCATATGCTCTCTGACATGATCAACTACTTTCTCTCAACCCATGAGCCAAAGTCAATTTCTCCTACCTTGAGTTGCTTCTGTGAAGTACTCTACCATGATCATGAGAATAGTAATGAATACAATTTCAATGAATACCCAAGTGATATGAATCTTAAGGAAATCTAAGTCTCTCTCTCTCTCTCTCTCTCTCTCTCTCTCTCTCTCTCTCTCTCTCTCTCTCTCTCTCTCTCTCTCTCTCTCTCTCTCTCTGTCTCTCTCACTCCTGAATCTAAACAGAAACTCTTCTGGGCCTCCCAAAGACCCTCTTTCTTTTTAGTATTACCACAGGATTTACACGCACACACCAGACTTTTCTGTAGCCACACGCTTTATGGCCTAGTGGAAAAGGTTGCTGCCAATGGCCTTGTCTAAAATTCCTAAGACATATTTGGCCAGTATCTTAGTTAGGGTTTCTATTGCTGCGATGAAACACCATGACTAAAAAGTAAGTTGGAGAGGAAAGGGTTTGTTTGGCTTATACTTGCAGATCATAGTCTGTCATTAGAGGAAGTCAGAACAGGAACTCAAGCGGGGCTAGAACCTGGAAGCAAGAGCCAATGCAGAGGCCAGGGAGGGGTGCTGCTTACTGGCTTGTTTCCGCCGGTTTGCTCAGCCTGCGTTTTTATAGAACCCAGGACCACCAACCCAGGGACAGCATCACCCACCATGGTCTGGGCCCTCCCCTACTGATCTCTAATTGAGAAAATGCCTTACAGCTTGATCTCATGGAGGCACTTCCTCACCTGAGGCCCTTTCCTCTCTGATGACACTAGCTTGTGTCTAGTTGACACACAAACCCAGCCAGTACAGCCAGTGTATAAATGCTACTCAGTACATTTCTATTAATTTTGAGGATGAAAATGATGCGATTTCCCCCAAGTATTTTATGATCATCATGTAATTGTATACTGTAATGTCTCAGGAGAATAATCCTGGCAGATTTCTTTTCCTAACCCATACATTGCTTTGGCCATCATTACCTTACATCTGTCAGACAAAACCATGAGCAGCTGTGCTGATAAGATCTGCTTCTTTTGGACCATACTAAAAGGTTTATCTTATTAATAAATGGAGGCAATTAAAGGTTAACTAGTTAGCTCATTCAGCCCTTAGCATAATGACTGATTATGAAGACATGCTCGATTTAATTGCTCAAATTTAAAGCTTATGTTTTTAAATTTGGGAAATCTGCAAGTAATTCTCATCTCCAATTCTACATGTCAGCTCTATCAGAGCTAGCTAACAAACCAATGATGATTCGTGTATCTGTAGGAGAAGTAGGGCCAGGGCCATCTTCTGTGCTCCTACATTGGACACAGATTATTGGCAGATACAGAGTATCACAGCACACTGCGTAGAAACCTCCATGGGAGCCAAGGGTGGAATATAGATTAAGCAACTATATAGTTCATGAGTTGCTGCAATGTCAGTAGGGACATCTTTTACATTCTTTCAAATGTTAACTCTAGAACTTAACCAGGTTCTCACAGGAAATACTGGAGGAAAAAACCTTTCAACATTTTTTTCAGGAGTAAGGGAGAAATAAAGAACCATGTTAACTCTGCTAACAGTCTACCCTCAGGAGAAACTAGGTCACCAGAGCCTGACCTGGAGGATTTTATCAGAGCCTAGATCACTGGAGTGAGGAGATATCCAACTCTAACCAGCTTTGGCTTTCCCCTTGGGGGAGGGACATAATTCCAAACCACGGTAGCCATCTTGTGTCATATGGTAGGTAGGGGTGAGGGTAGAGATACACAAAAACTGTAAAGTTCAGAATCCAGTGATCTAGGTCCAATGAACAGCTTAAATGGAATCACTGGTCTGTAGAATGCTTTCTTGTTCCACACTCTTAGCATCTGCTTTTACTGAGGTCTATTGACAGAAGTTCTTCTTGCCCAGCACACATTATGTGAATATAAAACCAAATGAAACCAACCAAATCTAAAGGCAAACTGAAATTTAAAAAGACACTGTGAAGAGGCAGAGCAAACATCAGAACCAGATAATGTGGGATGCATGACGTCACAGAGAAGTTAAGACAACAAATCAGACAGTGTCTAGGAGCATATGGGCAATATAAGAAGAGAGACGTAAAGTCTAAAAACGAACCAAAAAGACATGAAAGATAAATACCACCATGGCAGAACTGGAGGTGCCTTTCATGGGCTTGTTGGTAGATAAGACCTGGCTGGGGAAGGAATTCTATATTTGAAGACAGCATGTTAGAGACCTTTCCAAATCTGTGAAGCCAAGAAAATAAAGGGTGATTACAAAGTCAAGAAGAGAATATTTCCAGCACTGTGGAAGCCCTGTAACACCTATAAAACACATGTAGCAGCAATAACAGGGAGACAGAGAAGAGAAGGAACAGGGGAATTATTTGAAATAACAGCAACTGGGAATATTCCCAAGTAAATGTCAGATACTAAACCACAGATCCCAGAAACTCGGAGAATACCAAGCAGTGTAAAAGCCAAAAGAACTACACCTTGAACATATTATCTTCAAACTGTGGAGAAGTAGAGACATAGACAAAATTCTGAAAAAAAATAAACCGGAGTTGGAAAACAGCTTCTCCACAAAGATGTGCAGGTAATATTTACTTAGACATGCAAAAGAAAATGGTTTGAAATATTGAGCATTGAGGGAAAAAAATCTAAACTTTACCAGTTTGGAATTATGTGTTCTATAGATTTATCTTTCAAAAATTAGAGAGGAATAAAGACTTTCTCAGACAGAACAATAGCAACAACAACAACAAACCCACCCCACCCCCAAACCCCAAAATAACCAAACAACCAAACAACTAAAACAAGGAAAAAGAGACATTGATCTTAGATTTGTTTTGTAAGGAATATTAAGCAATATTTTAGAAAGAAACAAAACAATACAAGTTAGAACTCAAGGCTATATGAATAAGGAAAAGGCATCAAGAAAGAATAGGACAAGATAAGGAGCTGGAGAGATGGCTCAGTGGTTTAGAGGACACACTGCTCTTTGGAGGGCCTGAGTTCTAGACTCAGCACCCACATGGGGTGTCCCACTGCTCCCTGTAACTCCAGCTCTGGGAAGACTTGGTCCTCTGGCCTCTGAGGGCACTGCCATTCCTTCTCACAACCCAAAGACATGCACAGGATCTAAAATAATTAGAAGAAACCTTTTAAAAAGAATTAAGTGAAGGAAATACCAAAAAGAGATAACAACTTCTTCAAAATTATAAGGAAAATGCAATCGATAATATATTGTGTCTGTATATTAGAAATCAGCCAAAGATCCTAATGACTTCATAAAAAGACCCCAGAAAAACAAAAACCAATACTATGGATGGCAACCTGAAGAGATCTCCCTGATGATGACCTATCAAGGAAATGCCAATTAAAGCAGCACCAATAAAATACCACTGTACTTATTTGTTCTAGTTTCAGTTCTTTTGCTGTGATAAAATATTCTGAAAAACGAGATTCAGGAGTTTATTTCATCTTATAGTTTCTTAATTACGACAACTCCTGCTCCACAGATATGCCCATAGGCCAACCCAATGCAGATAATACTGATGTTTCCAGGTTGTATCAAGTTGACAAGGAAAGCTAAAAATCACACTATCTAGAATGGCTGAAATCCAGAACTCTTAACGTAAGCATTATTGGGGCATAAAGGAACTGATGCTATTACTCAGTGCTGATGGGAAGGCAAAAATAGTACACCTACTAGCAATTCCTTACAGGACTAAGTAGACTCTTACTGTACACGCTAGCTGTCCTGTTCCTCCAGTGTTATCTACAGGAGCTGGTGTTTCATGTGTCTACAAAATCTTCCATATAGATGTTTATAATAACTTTATCTAAATAGCCTCAGCTAGAAAGCAACGAAAATGCCTCAGGGGAAAGAACTAACAAACTGTGGCATATCCAGACAATCGAATATTGTGTAGTAGAGACACAGGAAAACTTAAATGAATATTATTAAGTGAAAGATGTCGCTGGAAATGGGTATATATTCTGTGTTTCTGTGGTGGTTTGAGTAGGAATGGCCACCAAAGACTCATATTTGCATGCTAAGTATCCAGTCGACAAACTGTTTAGAAGGATTAGGCAGGAAGCATGGTTGATGCTCTGAAACTATAAGTAAGCCCCTAGTTAAATGCTCATTTTGTAAGAATTGCCTTGGTCATGGTGTCTCTTCATAGCAATACAATAGTGACTAAGACAGCTTCAAATGACAGTGTAAGGGAGTCAAAACTATGAAAATAGCGAAAATAAATCAGGAATTGACAAAGTTTGGGTGAGACTAATGGGTAGGGCAACAGAGGACTTAAAGATTTTCATTTTGTTTTATTTTTTATAGTCTGAGAATCTAATCCAGAGCCTTGTATGTGAGGCAAGCACCCACTTGGGCACATCCTTGTCCCACAGAAAACTGTTAGATTGACAAAACTTTTCTAACAGCATGCCATTTTACATGTGTCCAAACCTTCAGAATATACCATGCTAATATAACCATAAGGTATACAGCTGCTTATATCAGGTTGACAATTGCTCAATTTGAAAGCAATCAAGGTGTCCTTCAGCAGGAGAATGGATAAATAAGTGTGGTGTGTTCAGACACTGGCTAACACTGAGTACTCTGGATAATAATAAATTGTCAAGGCTAACTCTAACATTTGTAATATACAATCTAAAGAGTTCTGGTGAAAAATGAGGTCTGGAAAAAATCTAATTGTTAATCTATCAACAACCTATTTTATTCAACAATTTTAAAACAGAATTTGTTGATTAACAAGAGACCTCTTACATAAAATTGTAAAATCAGTACGGGTTCTTTCTGTGACCGGAAACACAGATTGGGATTAAAAGTAAGATAAAGATGATTCAATAAATACACATCATACTTATGGTATGCTTAAAGTGTAGCTCAGTTCCTGTCTGCAAAAGGCATGCTATTTTACATAAACAGCAATATTACAGTGTAAAAATGTGTCAGAATGGAACTCTGATGAACTCCTCAAGAGTTCAGAGGCAAAGGAAATAATATCTTGTGAATATAAATGAAGATACCCAGGGAGAGGTGACAGAAATAAGTCACCCAGCTTGGGTATTTGGATTATTTTGGGGAGTGATAGCCAAAGACAGACCTGTACGCTTAATCCTCTTACGTGTTCAGCTCCTGGGAGAGGTGGCTAATTGCAAATTAGGATCAAGACTTGCTCATCATCTTGAGAAGGAATAAGACTACAAAAATAATGCTTTTTTAATACTGTGATCTGGTGGGACCGAGCCATTGATACTCTGTTTCCCACCTTGCAAGGTGGCTGGCTCATTTGCGTCCTCTATACAGCACAGCCATCTGTTTATAAAAGATCTGAGGAGAACCTTCCACAGATCAGATGAAGCCAGCATAAGACAATAGCCACAAGAGTGTTGACGAAGACTTTACTCTTTGCATAAAACGTCAACCCGTATATTACTCTAACTCAAACACTGGACTTTCCAGGTATTTTCTCTAATTTTCAAGGAAGGAAAAACCAAAGCTAAGAGAAGAGAATTAAATTAATTACCCAGGGTCATTCTGCTTGCTCCCAAAGAGCCTGATCGCAAATTCACTCCCCTTCACACTATCACGTGGCCTTTCTTCATCATGAGAAGCAAATAGAGGTGTCCATAAAATGTTTTTACAAAGCAGACAAAATTAAAATTTTCTAAACAATGGGTCAGAGAGATGGCTTAGCGGGTAAGGATTTTTGATACTCTCCCAGAGTACTCAACTTCACTTCCTAGCTCCTGTGTTGCTCCAGGAGATCAAAGGTATCTAACTACCCCAGGTATTGACAGACATGTCTATATCTACACAATTATATACATAAATAAAATAAATAATTAAAAAATATTCACGAACCCAAGAGAGGTTAAAGTAACCAGAAATTGAGAATGAGTATTTCTCTGCTTTCAGGAATTGCTGTTTGATTAATGTTCAAGTACTAGAAGGGTTCCTTCCCACTTCCACCTTACATGGCATGTAGCTTTTAGGAAAGTCACAGACAGAATAACAAAACCACTAAAACCTACTATTAGAGACACTAGGGCAGAAATAGTTGGGTCAACAAGATCCGGAGTGGTTTAGACGTGACACCACAGGAAACATACATACTGTACTGAACCAAAGGGGCTGGGTGTAAACACCTCAGGAATTAATGTCAAACACACATGCTCTCCACTTGTGGGCCAGAAGGAGGGGAAGGAAGAGCGTGAAAAGGAGAGGGAGAAGGAATGGTCAGGAGAGGAGGGCCCACTAACTTCAGGAACAAGCAAAAACATCGAGAAAGCTGGACGACCTGGCAACTATACTCCCTTGCGTTCTTAAAGGTCCACTTTATAAATTGCAGGACGAGGCCAGAATGCATAGGGAGTGATGGGATAGATTAAAGGGCGATCTGAAGGGAATTTGGATGATATCATGATGGTGTTGGTGATTTCATAGATGATCACACAAGATCAACTTGCAGACTTGTACATTTAATCCATGTTGTTGTATGGCCACACTGCTATGAAAGTGCCTGGCACGTTAATCACCGCAACAATTCCTGAAAGCCGAGAAATGCTTGTTCTCAATTTCTGGTTACATCACCCTCTCCCCTGAGGTTAGCATTTGGCTTGAATCATTGGGTTCTACCTTCCAAACAATGGAGAAAAGAAAAAGATGAAGTGTGGAGCTGCTTTTGTGAATCTGTGTCATGTTGGGGTATATAATTTGAGCATCTAATTTTGTCTAAAGACTGCTGTTGGTGAGGTGGGCAAAGAACCAGAGGGTTCATTTCAGCAGTTAAAAAGTGAAAATGCATGGCTGGTCCGGGGTATGTAGAACAATCTTGGCTGGAGGATGATGTGGCTATACATCAAAAGAGCCTAGAGGCTCAATTTTATTTTCATCTGAACTTCTGATCCCAGGTTGTACCTTTACTACCCATGGTTCCAAGGGATGGGGGCTAATGTATGTGAACTCACTGGAACACCATTGAAAAATCTTCTTTGCATAGCCTGCACACTGAAGACTGTTTAAAAGACCCAGTCAGTAAGAATAATATTGCTTCTGAACATAAAACCGTTCCTTAAAATGTTGAATGTTATTCAATGACTGCAGCTTACTGGTTAAGTTATAGGAGATACTTCAGTATCAGTTCATAGGATTTATAGTTATGATCAGCCAACTCTTCCTATGGCCTTTGTGCTGCCGACACCGCAGTCACGTGCATGTATGTCATACATAGGTGTCATTCTTCAGAAGAGCTGGAAAGCAGAAGTGAACTTTCAATAGCTTATTTTCTTTTCCCCAAACAAATGCTTGGCTACATTTTTTTTGCAACAATTCACAGACAGAGATGGTCACTAACTCAGAATGGTGACCCCACATACTGTCAATTCTAGTACACAAAATTACATTATGATTTGACTACATATGTTAAAAGAGAAGACATGCTAGGTGTTCAAATTCTAATGACTATAGCTGGTACAGTCACCGTAACCAGGGGTTCAGTCAATTTTCTTATTTCAGGAACATGCAGCTCTTCAGCCTGATTTCTTAAAACAGTTTCAAAGGAATGAGACCTCTTGGATCATGCATTTCACTTTCTTTTCTGTTATTCACCCGTTATCTTCCTATCTGTTCTGTTTTGGAGCATCTTTTGGCTTATATGTAGATAATGAGGCTATGAAGGCTTGCTTATGCGCACAGCCTCTTTGAACCAAACACCAAACACTAGATGGTTAACTAATTTCCTTATTTTTCTTTCTCTCAGGTAGAAATCTTGAATGCTTTTGAAGCAGGTTATTTGAAGGTCTTATTCTTGTCATCTTATTCTCCCATTATCAACTTAAGAATTATCACTGCTTACTGCGTGCCATGAGCAGAAAAGAAATTGCTTAAAGTAATTATGGGCAGGAGGTGGAGCTGCTGTAGACACTGACCAATCATCTGCCTATTTGTCTTATTTCCTCTGAAGAGAGAAGGAGCCAGCACAGGCCCTACTGCCTGATACTGGTCTGACTACCAGAACCTGACAACTGGCATGTGCACACTTGGCAATTACTGTCGAAGAGAAAGAAGAGGCTAGAGTTGTTGGGTATACTGGATATAAAGACAGAAATTTGTCTCCTAGGGCAATCTGGTCCAGGTTTACAAGCAAAAAAGTCGGCTGTATTCGTCAGTATTGTTATAGGATAGGGTCATTTCAGGTTCCCTATCCTCAGCTTCCCAAGAGACTAACTGGGGAGATCTCCTTGGGCTCCTGGGAGCCACTCTAGGTTCAAGTCTCTTGCCAACACTAAGGTGGCTCCCTTAACTAAGATATGTGCTTCATATCACCATAGAACCTTCATCTGGAGATGGATGGAGATAGAGACAGAGACCCACACTGGAGCACTGGACTGAGCTCCCAAGGTCCCAATGAGGAGCAGATGGAGGGAGAACATGAGCAAGGATGTCAGGACCACGGGGGGGGGTGCACCCACCCACTGAGACAGTGGGGGCTGATCTATTGGGAGCTCACC
>NW_026067951.1:4557796-4559592 GCF_014885135.2 Alexandromys fortis
GGAGGGGGAGAGTAGTGGGGGGAGGGGGAGAGTAGTGGGGGGAGGGGGAGAAGAGTGGGGGGAGGGGGAGAAGAGTGGGGGGAGGGGAGGGATATGGGAGGCTGGGAGGAGGCGGAAACTTTTTTTTCTTATTCTCAATTAAAAAAAAAGTTGGTACAACTCTTTGCAGCCACCTCAAAAATAAATCTCATTTTCTTGAAAAAAAAAAGGCGGCTGTAATATATAACAATATACAAGGCTGCAACCACAAGACCTAGACTTCTCTTCTTTGCTAGGAGGGAGAAGGATGAAGCCTGAAGAGAAAGCTAGGCATTACTATCACTTGACCAAGAAAGGGTGGGGAAAAACTTATTGTGATTCATATCCACTGATTCCTTCCCACCTCACTGACCCTGTGAGTGATTGTTGTTTGGGGTAAACTTAGTAATTTTTGCAAAGAAATTTCTTTCTTCTCTGAATTACATACCTTTTTCTATCCAGAGTCTGTTGCATTTAAGCGACTCATAGGATTTTGATACATCAAAGGCTACCTCCCAGAGCAATCCCAAATCCTCCTGCTTATTCATTAATGACTTGCAAAATTGCAGGACTAACCATCTTTGAAAAATCAATTCAAAACCCGAAAGTGGAAATAGAAGCAGTAAAGAAAATCTAAGCTGAGGTAAATTTTGAAAAAAAAAAATTAGGAACTGAAACAGGGATGTCAGAAGCAAGTCTCATCAGTAGAATATAAGAAATGGAAGAGAGAATCTCAGGCATTGAAGAAATAATAGAAAAAATAGATACATCTGTCAAAGAAAATATTAAATAAAAAATCCTGGCACAAACATCAAGGAAATCTTGGAAACTAAGAAGAGGGCAAATCTAAAAATAATAGGAATAGGGGAAGGAGAAGAAACCAAGGTAAAAGGCATAGAAAATATTTTTAACAAAATTATAGAAGATAATTTCCCTAATTGAAAGAAAGAGATGCCTATCGAGTTACAAGAATAATACATAGCATTAATAAAATGGACCAGAAAAAGAAAGGACCCTTGGAACATAATAATTAAAACACTAAATGTATAGAACAAAGAAAGAATATTAAAAACTGCAAGGAAGGATGGCCAAGTAACACATAAAGGCAGACCTATTAGAATATTGTCTAACTTCTCAAAGGAGACTCTAAAAATCTGAGGTCTTGGACAGATGTTCTACAGACTAAGAGACTACAGATGCCAGTTGTGATTACTACATCCAGAAAAAAATTTCTTCACAATAGTTGGAGAACGATATCTCATGATAAAAGTAAATTTAAGCAATGTGTGTCTACAAATTCATCCCTAGAGAAGGCACTAGAAAGAAAACTTCAATCTAAAGAAATTAATCACATCCAAGAAAACACAAGGAATAAGTAAACTTAGACCAGAAAATCATAAGAGGAGAACACACACACACACACAGTAAAATAACAATCAACAAACTCTACTACTTGATATCTTTCAACATCAGTGTTCTCAATTTCTGAACATAAAGACACAGACTAACAGAAAGAATGTGAAAACAGGTTCCATCCTTCTGCTGCATTCAAGAAATAGGCCTTCTGTCAAAGATAAAAATTACCTTGGGAGCCCAGGCACTGACCTGAACAGAGAATTCTCAACAGAAGAAATTCAAATGGCTAAAAGACACTTAAGGTTATGCTCAACCTCCTTAGCGATCAGGGAAATGCAAATCAAAACAACTTTGAGATATCATCTTACACCTGTCAGAATGGCTAAAATCAAAAACACCAATGATATCCTTTGCTGGAGAGG
>NW_026067951.1:4560827-4575537 GCF_014885135.2 Alexandromys fortis
GGGGAAAAGGGGGACGGGGAGGGAAATGGGAGGCGGGGAGGAGGCGGAAATTTTTTTTTCAATAAAAAATTATATTTAAAAAAAAAAGAAAACCTCCTTACATTCATACAAGTAACACCATTGATAATAATTTTAATAAATAATTTGAATTTTTTCCTTCAAATTACTAGATTCTTAGGAACACTCCAACTGGTGTTGGTAGGAATGAAATAAAAAAGTCAACCTCTGGAAAAAAAAATTACCTTGGTGATGGAGGAGGGTCATCTGTCTATTACTTTCATTGGTTAATAAAGAAACTGCCTTGGCTTTTTGATAGGGCAGAATTTAGATAGGTGGAGTAGACAGAACAGAATGCTGGGAGAAAGAAAACATAGTTGGTCAGACGCCATGGGGCCAGCCGCCAGGTCAGACATGCTGAATCCTTCCTGATAAGCCACCACCTTGTGGTGCTACACAGATTATTAAAAATGGGTTAAGCAAGATATGAGAATGAGCCACTAAGAGGCTGAAACTAATTGGTCAGGCAGTGTTTAAGAGAATACAGTTTCCATGTAATTATTTTGGGTAAAGCTAGATGGGTGGCGGGAAGTGGCCCACCATTCCTATTTCAACAACCTTGGGATAAAAGGATGAAAAAATATATTCCAAGAAAATGGACATAAGAAGCAGCCTTTTAATGTCTGATAAAATACATCTCCAGCTGAAAGTAATCAGAAGAGTTAGGGAAGAACTACATGCTCATCAAAGGAAAAATCTACAAGAGTACATTGCAGCAAACACAAGGATATCCAGGATCTTAAAGAAAAAACTACTACAGGTTACACCACATATTGACCCTCATGCACTGACAGTGGGAGACTTGAATATTCTATTTTCTACAATAGACAGGTCATCCAGACAAAAACTAGGCATAGAAATGCTGGAGTCGACTGATCTTTTACACCAAATAATCTAATATATAGTTATAGAGTATCTTACCCAACACAAAAGAAGAAACCTTCTTTTCAATTGTCCAGGAATTTTTCTCCAAAATTACCCACATACTCACACACAAAGCAAATCTTAAAAGATTCAAGAAAATTTATATAACCCTATGCATCCTATCTAATCACCATAGATTAAAACTGGATATTAACAAAACAATAGAAACGAGAAAGTTCATGAACTCATGGAAGCTAGACAGCTGAATGAAAAATGGGTCAAGACAGAAATTAAGAAAGAAAAGTTTTGAATGAAAATGAGTGTACAACATACTCCAACTTATGGGATAAATGAAGGAGTCTAAGAGGCAAGTGCCAAGTTTAGAGCTGTAAGTCCGTATACATGTATGAACTTACACACACACACACATATATGAAGAAATTTCATGCCAGTAATTTTATAGCACACTTGACAGCTCTAGAATAAAAAGAAGAAATCTTACCCACAAATATTAGACTGCAAGAAGTAATCAAACTAAGGGCTGAAATCAATAAAACAGAAACCGACAACAACAACAAAAACAGAAACATAAATAATCAATGAAACAAAGGGTTCTTTAAGAAAATCAGCAAGACTGACAAATCTTTATCCAAAATAGTTAAAAGCCACACTCGCACACACACACACACACACACACACACACACACACACACACACACACACAGAAAGAGAGAGAGAATCCAAATCAACAAATTTAGAGGTAAGGAGAGGCATAACAACGGACAGAATCCTAAAGACATACTTTTAAAAAGCTGTAATATTTTGTCAAATGGAAAATCTAAAATAAAGGGGTAATTTTCTCAATACATACCACTTACCAAAGTTAAATCAAGATCAGAGAAGCAATTTAAACAGACCTATAAATCCAAGTGAAATAGAAGAACTAATTAAAAGTCTACAAAAAAAAAAAAAAGCCCAGGGCCAGATGGTTTTAGTGTAGAATTCTTTCTAATAGATTTCCAAAGAAGAATTAATGCCAATACTCCTGAAATTATTCCTCAGAATAGAAACAGAAGGAATATTGTCCAATTTTTTATGAGACTACAGTTACACAGATGCCCAAAGAACATAAAGACACAACAAAGAAAGAGAATTACAGACCAATTTTCCTTATGAAAAAAAATACAATAATATTCAGTAAAGTATTTGCAAAGTAAATGCAAGAACACATTGAAAAGATCATCTTCCATAATCAAGTAGGCTTCATTCCAGAGATGGAGGGAAAGTTCAACATAAGTAAATTGATAAAGGTTATTCATCATACAAACAAATTAAAACCACGTGATCATTTAATTAGAATTTGACAAAATCCAAAAACGCTTTATGATAAAAGTTCTGGAGATACTATGGATACAGGGGCCATAGCTCAACATAATAAATGCGGTTTACGACAAACCCATAGCCAACGTCAACTTAAATGAAGAGAAACTCAAAGCAATTTCACTAAAATCAGTAATAAATAAGACAAGGTTGCCCACTCTCTTCATACCTACTCAATATAGTATTTGACAACTAGAGCAATAAGCCAACTCAAGGAGATCAAGAAGATACAAATATGAAAGGAAGAAGTCAAAGTATTCAAAGGATTTTTATTTGCAGATGAATTGAGAGTATACATAAGTGGCCTTAAGAATTCCACCAGGAGATGCCTCCAATTGATAAACACTTTCAGCCCAGCAGCAGGATATAAAATGAACTCAAAGAAATCAGTAGCCCTCCTAGATACAAATGACAAAAGGACTGAGAAAGAAATCAGGGAATCAATACCTCCCACAATAGTTCTTTCCTTCCATCATGTGAATCTGGGCTTGAACTGAGGCCATTAAGTTAAGCAGCAAGTGTCTTTACCTACTGAGACATCTTGCCAGTAATTTTAAAAGTTAATGCCTCTTTGGGGGGCATTTTCAAAATCTATATAGCTTTGGTTTTCTTTTAAGACTGAAGTATGAATTATGTGAGGGTTTTGTATATGAGACTTGTTTCTGTAATCTCCAGTGAAACTCTTAAAGTTGGCCCATTCTATGGTGGTATCTTTCTTTCCTTTGGAAAGAAGAAAAGAATCAAAACCTGATTCTGGGTATTAGAAATAAATGTGTTTCTACATTTCTGTGTTCAGTGTGATGAGGAATAAGCTTTGTTTAGGGCCCTAAAATTCTGTAACAGCCAGAGCAACATTATCACCCTCTCCATAGAAACAGCCTTTCCTTCCCACTCTATAGAAACAGCCTCTTCTTCCCTTCATCTCTGTTGCCTTTCCTGTTTTCCTCTACTTCTCTATGTGCATCACTTCTTTAGACTATTGCTAACCTTGCATAGTTAAGTCTATGAAATAAATAGAATAAAAATATTAAAAATCAATAATTTACTAATATTGGGATAAATATATGAAGAAAATCATATTTCCCTTATTATGTCAGTATTCAGTTTACTTTCTTTCACCCATGAAATATAATCTTCTTTGATACGAAAATAATGGTTGCTGCTGGTGACTTCTATTACCCAGACAATGGGCTTCCTGAAGGGGTACAGTCTCATTTTGGGGGATGGATAGATAATTGGATCGTTCAGACTGAAAGTAAAAACAGGGATTATCTCTTGTTTAGACATACATTTACATATATTTTAATGTATTTTCATTGTGTTATGTATTTGAGATACGGAACTATGGAAACGTAAGTTGCAGATGGCTTTACTCCTTCCACAAATTGAAGAACATAAGCCCTGTATTTAATTTTGATTGGTCCAGTCTTTTCCTCATGCCGTTGTATTCTTGTGACCCTAGGAACAAATTTTGACCTTTTCGGCTTCTTTATTCACTTCGACATTAATTTTGCTTTTTTATTCTTAAAAGGATTTCCATTGTACTTAACAAACAATAAAGGGGCCCTGGAGGCCCAAACAAACCTGTGAAGTGCCCATGAATTTTAACCAAAGAAGGCAGCGCTCCATGATTAAAAGCTTTAAATTCTCAAAGAACAACATGATTAATCCAGTACCACGGTGCTGAGTGGCTTCACACTGCTTTCATTTGTTGGTATTGTTATTTTCTTCCATTATATTTGATTCACTAGAATGATGATTTCAGCTCCCACAGTTCCTAAGAATATACCTCCACCATTGCAAAAATGCCTTCAGGATTTCAGCAATTTTATCGCCACTTCTGTCTGTCTTTGTGACATGAGGTTGTAAGCTTGCTTGTGAAGACATAGTCACCTAGGCTACAAAGCCCAGTTTACAACTTGGAAGTGAACATGAACCCTCTTCAGTTTATGCTTGGAGCTAAAGGGAAGGTGGTCCCAAGTTTTCTATCTTGTTTTGGCTTTTATCTGACTGCCTTTAAAACTCTCTGGGAACCCCACGGTTGCTTAATAGTCAATTCCACTATTAAAATCAAAACAGGATGACAAGCCAGGTGATGGCGGTGCATGCCTTGAGTCCCAGCACTCAGGAGGCAGAGACAGGTGGATCTCTATGAGGTCAGGGCAGCCTGATCTACAAAAAAAGTTCCAAGACAGGCTCCAAAGCTACAGAGAAACCCTGTCTTGCAAAACCAAAAAGAAAGAAAGAAGAGAGAAAAAACCATGATGACAAAATTTAGCTCTAGACTGTCTCCTGCTTGTTCTTTTGCAAATAAGGGGAACCTCTTTTTGTGTCTTCTCGACAGTACTGGCTCAAGTATCTGAGTATTGCCTGGGGGCCCCTTCCAAGCTTCACTTGTCCAGGTTTTAATTTTTATGATAATCTTCTAACAGAGATTTTCCACCACATCACTTGTGGTTTTTCTTTTCATTTTTCTTTCATTTTTGAGACAAACCTCACTCTGTGGCCCAACTTGGTTTCAAGCAATGATGACATCCTGTCTCAGCCTTCCCAGTACTAGGATTGAAGGTGTGTGTTACATAGCCATGGCCCTGCACTGTACTTCTTCACACATATTTTAAAACTTGGGGTACAAGTGGCTGCAATAAAGATTTTCGTAATGAGTATTAAGTTCTGGTTTGATATCTTGCGTCATCTCTATTATTCAGAAGAGTTTAACGCTTTTGTTGCCACATTAAATTGATATGTCTATTATTTTCAGATGCTGAAAACCTCGTTCTGGCTTTATATCTGCTGTGATAACTAAGCAGCTTTGTCTTTTCATGTGCTATCTTTTTGTCTACATATCCCCTAGTATGATTTTGCAAAATCATCTTAGTTATTTATTATTTGCTCATTTTGGTGACACAGGCTCTTACTCTGTTGCACATACCAGCATCTAACTAACAGTGATCCTCCTGCCTCTGCTGCCTGCATTCAGGGATCGCACCATGCAAAGATCTCATGATATTTTGAATCTAAGGATGTTAATATGTTTCTGTCTTCAGCAGTTTATATCCTTGGTGGATGTGTTTCTCTGGACACAAGGGTGTCAAAGTTGATGGAGATAGGCCGTAGATGGTGGAATAAATATTTTCATAGCCAGCTTCACTTTGAAAATGTTTTCAGCACAAGAGGCTCCTTTGGTTCTGATCAGTTAGCTGTCAGTAATAAATTGAAGATGGCAGGCTGAAGGGTCTATTCCAGCTCTAATCATAACACGTGGGTGCTGTTGAGGTAGGGATAGAAGACTATTTCTCTTGCAGGGTTTGATTTGTCTCTGAGGGAGAGTGAAGGTGTTTGGGTCAGGGGCATGGAGTCTCAGATGTCATGGTAAGTTACTGCAGACAACAGTCAGCCTCCTATGCGTTTCACTAAGTCAGCCTACTGAGGTGACTTGGAAACCATTTGGTTCCCATCATCCGTCAATGACATTTTCCTCTTTCCTGGCAATGGGCACACTGGGATACATAATGAACCTTCGGCTTTTGCTCCCCTCTGTCTTTGCCTTGGTTCAGTTACTGACAGACATTCTTTAGGTCCACCTTGTCATACGGAATGGACAACTTTACTACTCAATCAACATAATAGTTTGAGAATAACTAATTTAAAAGTGATCGTTGTATTCCCAAAACTCTTGCTATTAGTGTAAGAATATCCTAGTTTCTTTTCTTTTTTTTTTTCTTGTCTTTTCATTTCTTTGGGAGGAAAACTGTGAAGGAATTGTAGCTGACCAGACATTTCGCCTTGAACAGTCCTAAATATTAACTTGTAGCCACTTGTTATTGAACAACCACAGAGAAATAACCAGAGATTAATAAATGCTACTGCGTTTCGTGATTGTTGTTCTTGGCCAAGCACTTCCTCAGAGTATTTTGAGTGTCCGCTGTAGCCGCTGCGCGCTAAAATGAAAGGCTTTTCGAGCTCACCTCTTGGCCCCTGTCGTATTTCAGCTAAGCCTGCCTGAGGACTTCCCCTCTCTCTTTGATGGAAATAATAAAGTATGATGAGTTAGCAATAACAGCTATCGCTACCACCACCGTGTGATTTGTAAGATGTGGAACAATAGCGCCTTAGAGCGCAGTGAATAGGACCCTCCAGAATGTGGCCTAGACAGACCAAGACAGAAGGGCGCTTTGTTCGCACCAAGTGCGGCAAGGGTCATGGAAAGGCATTTTGACACTGAGTTGCCATGGATGCGTGTGAAGCAGTCCCGACGCTTCTTTTCCAGCAAGTGGTTAGTACGCACCCTAATTAACACATCAGAAAGCAAAACTGGAAAAAGGGGCCCTGGAGACTTCCTTGTCATCACACCCTCCAGTGGTGCTCTTTTAGGGCCGAGTTTCTCTCCATTTCGGATAAAATAGGCCTCTACAGATACCCATTGCTCTGAGGGCCCAGCCCATGGAGCTAGGGTTGGTTTCACTGTGACAGGAGATACTTCTTAGGCCGGATCACATGAGCTTCTGTGCGGTAACCAGCACTGATTGACTCCTCTGACGTGTTGCACGTGACTGGTCCACAGGAGAGCAGGTGAACAGCCGTCCCTGGGAGCCAGATAGCAATGACAGAGCTCAGGTGGCAGCCACACCATTCCTCTGTGTTCTAAGGTTAGAAGTCCAGTGGTAGCAGCCACTGTTGGCTTTTACTCCCTAGCAAGTCATCAAAATTTCTAATATCTGCGAACTGGAAACATTAGATATTGACTCTGGAGGGTGAACTTTTCTTTCTTTCTTTTTTTTTTTTTTCAATTTCCTATATATTTATATATCTACACACACACAACAAAGAGACTAAACAAGGCATTTCTTAAGTGGTAATAATGGCTGTTTGGATAACTGAGACCATTAAAATATACTGTTTAGATATAGATAGTAGTAAGAACAGTTAACATTATTTCTCAAACTGAGCAGGAAGTTTTATAATGAACTTCTCAAACTGAATTAGGAACAAGCAAGAGCCCTGGATCTTGTGCTAGAACACCTACCTACCAGATAGGTACATACCATCCTATCCAGGGCCCTGGCTGCTCCCCCAGCACCACCAGAATTCTAGAGGGAAGGCACAAGAGTGGCAGCTGGAAAGTGTCTCTGTGCTACTTGGTTTAAAGGGCAGAATTATTCAAACAAGCTTTAACTACAGTCCCATGTACCAGAAGCAAAACAGCAGTCCTACAGTTTCCAGCAAGGAGAGGCAAAAAGGAAAAGGCCATTAGGTACAGTCATAATGATCAGCAATTTTTTTTCCATTAAATTCATCCAAACCCAAAACCTATTTTCAGGTTTCTTATGCCACACTTATTTATAAAAAGATATACTGAGGCATGAAGGTGTAGCTGAGTGGCAGAAGTGTGAAATTAGTATGTGTAAGGCCCCAGGTTGAGCTTTTCTCAAACGTTCCTAGGGATGAGTTTTTCTCTCTGCAGTGACAACATGAGAAGAATTTGCATCTTCTGGTTGAAGAGACTCTAGCCAGCCCAGGCCTGGCAAGCATGGCTGTGGCAGGCCTTGTCCTTCTTGTCCATTCCTCCTGCCTTACTAAAAACCCTTAGATTATAATCCTCAAACTAGCTACCAAGGTCTAGTCCCTTACATGTCAGCTTTCTCCTCCTGAGGCCAACTACCAAGGTCCAACCTTTGAAGTAGTGAAGTACACCAATCAAAAGTCCCCTTTGGCTCACCTAATTAACATGCCCAGTTAAAACTGAGTACCTCACCCTAACAAACACAGTGTTTCCCCTTGTATCTTTATAAACTGCTATTTTCCTATGTCCCATGTCTGTCTCCCCTCTATCCAGAGCCAATCTTTCATCTTACTCCAGGACAAATATCCTTTCCCAGTTCCTTGTTCCTTTCCCCTTCTTCCTCATCCTCAATCTCCTGTTTTTGTCTTTTATTCTCTGTTCCTCTGGGGCAAATAAAGCTCTTTTGTGCTGAGAGCTTGCTCTTGGGGGTCCTGAGCTGATACCAGTTTCTTACACTGGTGACCCACCCTGTGCAGTGGCTGCTAAAGGAGCTACCATGATGGACACACCTATCATCCAGCTATGAGATAATAGCTCATAGCTGCTCTTCTATTGAATGGCCACCCTTGAGTCAATCAAGAGCCATCTCAAAGAGGAAATGGCTAGAAGATTACCTAGATATAAGTCCTATTTCGTAAAGAAGCTTGCTCCCCTGAAAACGACAGGGTGATAGGTGCAAACAAACGCTTTTTTGTCAGTACTTAAGACGCTCCATAACTTTCTATGAGATGACGATATAGCAGGTCTTTATCTGAAACTATCTCTTTTCCCAGTTACTTCCTCCTGGCATGTTTGCCACATGAAACAACCCCAATTTTAATCACTTTATCAAAAGAACCTGGAAACAACCTAAATGCCCCTCGACTGAAGAATGGATAAGAAAAATATGGTACATTTACACAATGGAGTACTACACAGTGAAAAAAAAAATAACGATATCTTGAATTTTGCAGGAAAATGGATGGATCAAGAAAACATTATTTTGAGTGAGGTAACCCAGACACAGAAAGACATGTACTCACTCATAGGTGGTTTTTAAACATAAAGCAAAGAGAACCAGCCTACAAACACAATTCTAGAGAACTTAGACAACAATGAGAACACTAAGAGAGACTTACATAGATCTAATCTACATGGGAAGTAGAAAAAGACAAGATCTCCTGAGTAAATTGGAAGCATGGAGACCTTGGGGGAGGGCTGAAGGGGGGAGGGGAGAGGCAGGGAAAGGAGCAGAGAAAAATGTGGAGCTCAATAAAAATCAATAATAAAAAAAGAGAACGTGAACTCAGACACTTCTTTACTGTGCCTCCTATGGTGACACAGTGACTCTCACGGGAAGGGGAATATGGTCCATTGTGTATTGTTGACCATATAAAATTTTATGTGCATCTAATTATTAATCTGTTAAAAAATACAGATACATGCTTGTAACACACAGGGTTCTGCTTCCCCAGGATATATCTAAACATAGTAAAACATAGTCTAAAAAAGCCTTGAACAAGAATGCTTATCAAAACTTTGTTCCTAACAATTCAAATAAATATGTCTATTAACCAAAGAATGGAAATATAAACTATGGTGTGCTCACAAAATAGACTCTAGATCATCAGCCAAGAGCCTGCACCATGGATACATTCAGTAGAATGGAGGGATCTTCAAAAATCCTGGAGAGTGAAAGAAGCAACTCACAAGGAGACCCTTTATGACTCAGTCTAAATGGAAATCTGGAATAGGTCAACTGGCCTACACGAGAAGTCAAATCAGTGACGGCTTTGGAGAAGCACATGGATGGGAATGGGACAGGAAGGAATTTCAGGAGTTGTGGACATATTCTGCCTGATTTCACTCATCAACACTGATTGAAGAACACATTTAAGATCTGAGCAGCTCACTGTATGTAAATTACATGCCAATTTTCAGAAAGCAGATGTAGGAAGCATAGTGTTTTCCCCCTCTGTATCTCCTAAGTTTTGTTTATTTTGCTCATCAACTGTGTTATACAGGAACTAAGTCAGCTCAAAGTCTCAGACACAGACCAAGGAGATCAATGGGTTGCTTTACTTCAGCATCCCTGTGTACTAGACCCATGACTTTCCGTCTGGGTTGAAGTTCTTCCAGGTTAACTTTGGATATGAAAGTGAGGGGGATGTAAGAAAGGGATAAAGAGAAAATTAAAAGCAAAGAAAGAGAGAGCACATTTATTTTCTGCATTGCTTTAAGAAATGTGTGTAGGGCCCTGCATGGTGGTGTATGACTTTAATTTTGGAATTTGGGAGGCAGAGACTAGTGTGATTCTCTGTGAGTTCAAGACCAGCCTGGTCTATGAAGTGAGTTCCAGGAGTGTCAGAGCTACACAGAGGAACACTGTCTCAACAACAACAATAATAACTGAAAAAATAATAAAATAAAATGAGTGTAGTAAATGCTGAGGAGGTGACTCGGTGGGTTATTTCTACTTTTTCTAAATTTAAATAATATTTTTTTTATTTTACATATTTTTACTTACCTACCAGTGTCTCTCCCCTCCATCCTCTCTTTCCATATCCCCCCCTCAGCTTCCCATATACCCCCTTCCCATCCACCCCTCCTCTGTCTCCATTCAGAAAAGGGCAGACCTCCCTTGGGTTTGAACAAAGCTTGGCACATCAAACTGAGCCAGGACCTAGCTCTTCCCCTTGTATCAAGGCTGGGCAAGGTAATCTAACACAGGGGACAGGTTTCCAAAGGCCAGTTAAGTGCCAGGGACAGGTCCTGATCTCATTGCTAGGAGCCTTACACTGAGACCAAGTGACACAACTGTCAGACACATGCAGAGGGCCTAGGTAGGTCCCATGCAGGCTCTTTAAGTTTTGTGGTCCAGAGTCCATGAGCTCTCACCAGCTCAGGTCAGCTGTCTCTGTGGGTTCCCCTGTCATGACCCCCCCCCCCCGGGCTTATATAATCCCTTCTCCCTTTCTTCAGCAAGACTCCCTGTACTGGCCATCTACTGTAATCAGATTGATGACTACCCTAATTGTCATCAGAGATACCTTATCCAGTAACTAATCAATGGAGACGCAGAGATCCACAGCCAAGCCTTGGGCTGAGCTCTGGGTTATTTCTATTTTTAGGTCATATGTTCATCTTGCAGTTTTGCTATAATGCCATAATATTTTGGGAAGGTGACTTATTTTTAAGTGAGGATCATTCATGAACATTTTTCTTTGATCAAATTAGTAACTCAAGAAAATCAGGAAAAGGTTAGTGGGTAAAATTTATTATGGGGTTTGAAAATTAGGATGCTTCTGTTGTTGTGGGCAGCTTCTTGTATCCATTAACTCACTGGTTCTTCTAAGTCAACACATAGTCTCTACAAGTATCATTCTCTGCGTCTCTCCATTTCTGTCTCTTTATCTCTTCCCTTCTTCCTCTTTTGCTTCCATTGTGTTTCTGTTGTGCTTTCTCCTCTCCCCATGACCTTCAAGCCTTAGGCCTTTGGGAAAATCCATAAAAATCTCCTATCATTAAATTATTTACTTACTCATCCTTGAAAGGTATTTCAGAACATGTAAAGTAACATACAGGAGATTGTGGGGATCAAAGTTTGATGAGTTAGGTGTGAAGTGTATGTGATTCCACTTCCATAGATGTAATATAAATCACCCTAAAGCTATAACAGATCTGAGCGGATAAAGAACAGGTCTCTGGGATTTAGGTTGGGAAAAGATTATGCAGGTTCTTACATATCATTGTGAATAAACCAGAAAAGAAGCACTAAAAGCATACATAACAACTAAGATCTGTACTTCTGCAGGCAGTTCTGACCATGACAGAGGGTGATTGCAAGGCTCGGGGATCTGGAAACATGGCCCTAATCTTGCAAGTTAGTATCCCTCCTAAAATGGGCTTTAAAGTTCGACGTATTGGGTTTAGCCTTTATCCATCACAACCAGAAAGGACATTAGAAAGAAGAAGAGGTCAGAATGAGAAAGTTGAGACTTGTGATTTTCACTTTTGACAAGATAGGTCAAGACTAAAGGGAGATAACTTTCATGAGATGAGTTTGTAATTACTCACTTTGAAGTTACTTTAAATACTGCAACGCTGAGGGCACTTTAGACTTAGCAACATAAATATTTTATTAAAGAGCAAACAATTCACTGACTAACCTTACTGGAAGAATCCCTATCATGAGAACAGTGACAAATTATTTATATTATAGAGTACACTATTTTTTATTGTGTTTTTGTTTCTTTGTGAATTAGGGATTGGGGCTTAAAAAAGAATGAAAGAACAGAAAACCCTGATGTCAAGCTCTTGAGGTCATTTGAGATTTAATGAAAGAATTCAAACACATCTTTCCAATAAGAGCCTATATGCTTATATTGGACTTTCCTCAGAATCTGAAGTCCAGAATGAATCTGAAATTCTTTCTGTGAACGTTTGATCAGGACATGCATTCTAGACAGGGATGAAGGTGGATTTGGGAATTCTAGATAAGAAGATGGAGTTGTTCTTCAAAAAAAATATATCACATCTGAAGATTCTTCAGTTACCAAAATGACCTTGGCATTTTCTCTGTATTATCAGGGAAGATTTCCACAGTCTTAGAACACAGTAACTTCTGGAAAATAACCACCAAGCCCCCTCAAGAAGAAATTCCAGGAGGTTAAGTAAAGTGCTAAATACGTTATTTGCAAAGGAAACAAGATGGACCTGGATGGAATATACTCATATTAGAGTTCGAGGCCAGCCTGGTCTACAAGAGCTAGTTCCAGGACAGGAACCAAAAGCCACGGAGAAACCGTCTCGAAAAATCCAAAAATAAATAAATAAATAAATAAATAAATAAATAAAAAAGTGAAAAAGGTGATGATGCATCTTTGAAAGCCACAGTAGGAGTATTTCTTTCTCTATTCTAGAAATTTATAAAAACACAGAAAAACAAATCTAGGCTACGTGGAGGATGAGACACAAAGTTGCTTAGACAATGTGTGTAACGTCTAGATTTTTACAAATTTATCTGCATAAAATCAGTCTATGTGTTGTATTGCTTAATATACAATAATCATAAAATATACAAAATTTAATTAATTATAAAATGTAATTAATTATATAATTATACAATAGAATAATAAGATAACATCAGTCTGACAGTGGATAAATTTATACATAAAATGGAAATTTTTTTAGCCATTTAAAAGAACAAAGATGACATTGTCAGGAAGATGGATATAACTGAAGATAATTATATTGATTGTCTAATCAATCAAGTTCAAGAAAAAAAATATCATATTTTCTCTTATTTGTGTATCTTAGATTTTTTATAGATACATAAAATTATATGGACATATGTCATGTATATATGACACACACAAATGTGTATAACATGAAAGTAGAAGTCAAAGTACGTCAGGAAATGAAGGGGACTGATTGGGAAGGGGGAAAAAAGAGAGCACAGGTTTGATGAAAGGTTATGTTCAACACTCACACATATTATAGAGATATTATACACGTGTACATATATATGAACATGTACGTGTGAATGCTTTATAAGTAGAAATGTAATTACAAAAGACACAACTGGTTGATAGTCTAAGATGGAAGAAACGTTTTTCTTAGTTATTTCCTACGACTGTGAAAGGACACCAAGACCAAGGCAAGAAGAGTTTCTCACGGGCTGACAGTTTAGAGGGTTAAAATTCATGATAATCCCCACATTGAGGAGAATGACTGCAGACAGGCAGGCATAGAGATGGAACAGTAGCCAAAAGTTGACATCTTGAGACTCAGTCATGAGGAAGAGACAGCTAACTGGGCTTTTGAAATATCAAAGTCTTCCCACAGTGGCACATCCAATGAGGCCATGCTTCCTAATTCTTCCCAAACAGTTCAGTAAACTGGGAACCAAGTATACAAATATATGAGCCTATTAGGACTACTGTCATTGAAACTACCACACTCCTCAATATTCTAAAGGGGACAAGAAAATTTTTGTAAGTAGATGAGAAAGACTATGTTGACCCTAGAGGTCCTCAAGCTAACTTTGCATTTAGTTTGTATTGAGAACTAATATTTGGAATTATAAAACACCTTTCTAGACAGGAAATTTTAAGTACCTACTTTCAACAGGAGAATATTGGCAATGGCTCAGGGCTTTGAAATTTTATATGGCATATACAGAAATACATTCTCCAACTTCCTTTCAATGTTTTATTTTAGTCTCATTTTAAATTTAGAAACTTGATGTGGGATTCTAAATTGATGTGAATATGTTTTATTACCATTGATTAATAATTAAGCTACCTTGGTTTATGGCAAGGCAGAACATAGCCAGGTTGGAAGAGATATATAGAGAAAGTAGGTAGAGTCAGGGAGACACCATGTAGCTGCCTAAGGAGAAAGATGCCAGAACCTTATCGGTAAGCCACAGCCTTGTGGTGATACATTATTTGCAGATGATATGATAGTGTACATAAGCTACCCCAAAAACTCCACCAAAGAACTCTTACAGCTGATAAACACCTTTATTAATGTGGCAGGATACAAGATCAACTCCAAAAAATCAGTCACCCTCCTATACACAAAGGATATGGAAGCAGAGAGGGAAATCAGAGAAGCTTCACCTTTCACAATAGCCACAAACAGCATAAAATATCTCGGGGTAACTCTAACCAAGGAAGTGAAAGATCTATTTGACAAGAACTTTAAAGCATTGAAGAAAGAAATTGATGAGGATACCAGAAAATGGAAGGACCTCCCTTGCTCTTGGATTGGGAGGATCAACATAGTAAAAATGGCAATTCTACCAAAGGCAATTTATAGATTCAATGCAATTCCCATCAAGGTCCCATCAAAATTCTTCAC
>NW_026067951.1:4577331-4636061 GCF_014885135.2 Alexandromys fortis
CCAATGAGGAACAGATGGAGGGAGAACACGAGCAAGGATGTCAGGACCACGGGGGGCTGCACCCACCCACTGAGACAGTGGGGGCTGATCTATTGGGAGCTCACCAAGGCCAGCTGGACTGTGACTGAAAAAGCATGGGATAAAAACCGGACTCTCTGATCATGGCGAACAATGAGGACTGATGAGAAGCCAAGGTCAATGGCAAGGGGTTCTGATCCTACTTCATGTTCTGGCTTGGTGGGAGCCTAGCCAGTTTGGATGTTCACCTTCCTAGACATGGACGGAGGGGGGAGGACCTTGGACTTTCCACAGGGCAGGGAACCATGAATGCTCTTTGGATTAGAGAGGGAGGGGGAGAGGAGTGGGGGAAGGGGGAGAAGGAAGGAGGGAGGGTGAGGGAAATGGGAGGCTGGGAGGACGCGGAAACTTTTTTTTTCTTATTCTCAATAAAAAAAAAATTTAAAAAAATGACATACGATGTATTCCCAATGCAAGTAAGGAGCAAAAATATTGTGAACACTAAAAATTTAGAGACTGGCCTGGAGTCTCATTGCTCTCCCCTCCTTTATTACATGTGCGGGCAGACCCTCAATACACAAACAGTATTGTTCGGCACACATGTAAACTGTATGTAATTAGACACCTTTCTATCATACTCAGTATTTCATGAGGAATGATAGTAATTTTTCTTCGGTAAATTTTTAACAAGCAGCTTATATAGCTTATACACCATTCATCTTACCTATTAAAGTATATTATTCAATTCTGAATAATCATAGTTTTGTGAATTATGATTTTAGAAAATTTTTATTCCTCACCAAAAGAGTTACCTTCCTAATTGATTGAGGAAGGTAATCCATCATCATGTCCCTCTTTCCCACCAAGTCAAAGACAAGCATTAGTCAACTTTCTGTCAGTATAGATGCCTATATCCTGGGAAACTCAGAAAAGGAAACTTATACATGATTTGGCCTTTTATGTCTAGTGTCTTTGACTTACAGTTTTTGAGGGAGTCATGCTGTGGCAATATCAGACTGGTGTTCTCTTTTATTGTTGAATTACATAGGAAATAACCATTCATTCACCAGTTGATGGACAGTTGGATAGTTCCCATTTGCGCTTATGACTAATATATTAATTTGCCTGTGTAAGAGATTTTGTGGAGGTCATATAGCTTCATTTTTCTTGGACTGGAATTTGTAGGGTCAGATGGCAACTCTTTTTTAGACCTTTAGAAAATGCCCAAATAGAGTTCCCAAATGACTGCACCATTTTGTATCCCCATTAGTAATGTATAAAGGTTCTAATTCTTACTCTCACCTACATTTATTATTTTCCATGTTTTTGGATGACAATTATCCTAGAGTACGAAGTGGTATACCATTCCACTTTTCAATGTATTATACTATCTTTTCACCTGTAATTTTTTTTTTTTTACTATTGTTGGGTAACTTGGTTGTTTGAGTTCTGTATATACATGGACATATTTAGAATATATATTTAGAACTGAAATTTCTCGGTGGTAGACTATACATATTTTCAACTTCATGAAAAATATGACAGTTATTTTTAAAATAAGAGTTTGGCTAACGATGAGTAGATTTAATAGCTGGAAATAAGATGAAAAGCAAAAGTTTTAATATGCTTATTGAAATGAATTGGGTTCTTTCACCAAGATACCTGAGGCCTTGTATGCCATTTCTACCCACGCTATGACTGAAGGCTCACAAAGCTTTCAACAGGACCCTTTATTTCCCATTATTCACTTTTCCATGATTTTTGTTTTTAATTTCAGTAGATTGTCTCCATTTAGTGATTTAATAAAACTCTACTAAGGGACAAGGTTATACTTTGTATCCTCCTTTATTAAAACTCAATAAAAGCATTGCAGTATTAAATAGTTTGAAGTTTTCCATAGACTGTAACATAATTGGCAATTGTGCAGCTAAGCCAAGGCTATCCACACACAATGAACAGATTATGACAGGGCAGACGTCTCTGTTGGGGTGTCTCAGGAATTGACCTAGATCAGTAGTTTTCAACCTGTTGGTCATGACCCCTTTGGGTTTGCATGTCAGATATCCTACATATCAGATATTTACATTACAATTCATAACAGTAGGAAAATTATAGTTATGCAGTAGCAACAAAATAATTTGTGGTTGGGGGTCACCATAACACAAGGAACTTTATTAAGGGGTTGCAGCGTTAGGAAGGTTGCGAACCACTGCTCTTGATAATCACCGAGATCACTGCTCAGTGGAGAATAGTATTGGGTAGCAGAGTCAGCAGGTGTGGGTCCCCTCCCCAAGATACTCTGACTATAGATGTGAACAGTAGAATCAATTCAAAAGTAAAACGGTAAAACTTGAGGTGTTCAGTTTATCTCTACTTTTACAATTCCAGAAAGGATGTGGCCACAAACTCACGCTTTGATGATAAGATTTTGATTGCATTTGGAGGGGGGATGATAGAACTATCATATCTGTGGAATCAATTTATAATCTGCAGAGAAAGTCAATCACCACACAGAGGCAATGTTTGTGAGTTATGGTTTGTTAGTGGTGTGGTTTCTGGGGCTATACTAGTTACATCTCAATGGTGTTGATTAAAAAAAAAAACTCTAACTAAAAACAACTTAGGGGAAGAAATTTCTTATTTTAGATTAAGATATACAGTTTGTTACTTAAGAAATCCAGCAGAAAGCAAGGAGGAATGGTGTTTGGTGGCTTGGTCATAGGCCCATACTTAGCTAGCCTTCTTACATAGCCCAGGACAACCTGCATAGGAAAGGGTGCTGCCCACAGAGAGCTGGGGAGAAAATCTTGGTATGCCTATAAACCAATCTGATCTTAGTAATTCATCAGTTGAGACTGTCTTTTCATGGAACTGTAGACTGTGAGAAGTTGACAGTTAATGCTAGCCAGGTCAGGGACTGTCTTCGGTATAGATTGTATCTATACATGAAACACAAAACAACCTTTGTAGATTATCAGCAGAAAAATGTTGGCATTACTGACATGATTATGATAATACTGACCCAAGCGCATATAAAAGGGGAAAACACAAAACGACACCCACCTTCAGTAAATGCCATCCTCAGTGGGAAAGCAAACTCACCGCCTTGCTTTTTTGTATTTTGTGTAAGATATATAGTGAAGGTGAGTACATTCAGAAAATGTAGCTTGCATTTGTTAAACCATTTAGGAAATGAAAACCTTGTCATTCTTCAATATCAAGAATGCATAATTGTGTATAGGGTGATCCCTGAGCAGTTGTATTTCACCAGAGTGAAAAAAAATCAAAAGATAATGGTTTCTTTGGATATTGAACCTCTATCAAAGAGGACGAGATGGGAAATCAGTCTTTACCTTGCAGCTAAATGTACAGGATAGAAATATTCAGCCTTGAGTAGTTATAGAATATCATAAGGAAAGGTGAGGAACCTGTAACATTTCAATTCAATGGCTCTCAAGGGGGGACACACACATAATAGGCTAGAACACACAGTCTGAAAGCTGCATGCCCCTCCCCTTTATTTCAGCCATGAACCGAATGGAATGAGGCTATTGTAATACTTTTGAGAAGATCAAATCTCGAATAAGAGTGCCCTAATATCTCAGGATAAATAATCATGGCATTTAAGGATGGTGTCCCGGGGCTTCTGGCTAGCATGGTCAATCATCTTGGAGACTCAGAAACAAAATTACAAGACCATAAAATATTTTTCAACAAGCAATAAAAGAAAACCAAAATATACACCTCACCCGTCTAAGCCTAACCTTTACTTCCAGAACACTGTATATCATTCTAGGCAACAGAAAGGAATGGCTATAGACCTGTGTGGTTCATCATGGTGTTATGTATTCTTGTTACAAACATTCTTATCCTTGGCTCATGGTGAAATAAGTTCTGAAAAATTATTTATCCCATTTCAATCCTGCCTGGATTTTTGTGTCACTGGAAGGGTAGTTTATTTATTCATTCAGTTACCAAGAACATCAAGAGGGACATGCCAGACGGGCGACCTGCTGAGCTGAGACTACTACACGCACCAAGATGTGTAAAACAAGGTGCTTGCCTTCAAAGGTTTTATAGCACATTGAGGGTAGACAGACATGATTATAGCGGTAATAAATGGCTTTAAGAAGCCACGATATTGCTGTGGTTTAGATAGGGTGATGTATATATCACCACAGAAGGGGCTAGAGCAAGATCTGTGTAGAGTAAGTCAACCTGAGCATGAGCTATTACTGGGCCTAGACACTGGACTATTCCTATATATTGCTGCTCTATGGTTAGCGTAGATAAACAAATATGCTTTTCCATATTATAAGCATGTGCAGTTGGAAGATTCCTAAGGAACAAAAATAATTATGCATGATGTTCAGAGCTAAACATATTTGCTTTCCACATCCTTGTCCAATAACCTGATCCCGTAAATTATGGAAATGATCACATTGCTGATCAATATAATCCGTAAATATGGAAAAGTATCGAGTATTTCACTATTTATAGATTCATGAACAGGGTCAGTATGAACAACACAGTAGTGCTGCCCTCAAGATTAGGAGATGCAGGGAAGTACTTTGGATGATGTACCTTTGCTCAACAGCAAGTCATTTTAAATCATTTTAAAACTGAAAATGAACAGGCTTATCAGAGAAGATAAAAACTGGCATGAATTGGAAAAATATTAGTGTATATGTCTAAATTTGAGAGCTACAAGGTAGGGCGTAGAGCCATGGTATCAGGGGAGAACAGTTTAAGACATGGCGCCCATGGAAGTGCTGGGTAAAAGTACAGCTCTCTGTGAAGGCAGATTTAATGACCTACATCATTATTTATTAATAAGTCATCTGACTCCTGACCTAGCATGCCCAGCCCTTTGGTGACAGAGCACTGGCGATGGAATTTGGTAGCTATATTTTGTCATTGATATTTGCTTTGAAATTCTCTTTAATTTGCCCAGCACACACAAGTGTTGAGAACAAATGTAAAAGACTGTTTATGTCAAAACAGTGATGTTTTATATAGTCACATAGAGGGCAGGGTGGTGCAGAATTCAGAGGACAGGAAACTGTAGGGACCCGATTTTCTTAGGGCAGGTGACAGGTCAGCAAAGCTGCCAAGGAGATTTAGATTTTAACATGGAGAAGAAAGGGGGCAAAGAGGTTTGGGCCTGAATAGAAGGACTAACCAGAAACCAAGAGGGCAGGAATGAGGCTTGGGACCGTGTGATATGTAAAGATAGGCAAGCTGGCTTGGACTCTGCTAGTCCCACCCAGAATGCTTGAATCTAAGGTGAGGTCAGTCAGACCCGCTCCAAGAATTTCTTTAGAAAGGCAAAAGTGGGAAGTGGGAGATGTTTTTGTTTTTCCAGCCCTCGTGGCCACAAGGGGGTTGTTGAAAAGTGTGCAGGCTGTATGAGCCACATGGTTCACTGAAGGGCAGGTAGAAGTCATTAGTACGGGGCAATTCACTTACTTTTTTAGGCTCAATTTCTCCACTCGGGAGTGCAAGACTTCAGAGGCCATAACCCCAATAAGATGCACAGTTGATGTTTTAGAGACAAAAATCCCACTGGGGTACCACATAAGGCTGTGGCCCCTCGGTGACACCTGCTTCTAGTCAGAACATCCTGGATCAATATTTTATCACAGCTTGTCATAAATATTCCATGATACAAAACCCAGGAAGTAATACTGGATTTGGATAATTTTTCTAGCCTCGAAGTTACAGCACTGATTTTCATTTTCAAAGCGTCTAATCCAGTTCTTAATTATGCATGAGGAGGGGATGGGACTGAGATCATATTTAACACAAGTGCTGTTGTGGTGGAAAGAGACACAGCTAAATAGTGGGGGGACGCGCTAAGGGCTGAGTGACCCAGCATGGGAAACCAGGCAACCCTGCGTAGGGGACACACTATGAAAGCCTGTTTAATGGGAGAATCCTGATTAGAAGACCCCTCTAGTCATATCTACTGTGGGAATTGTCTCACTAATTTCCTTGTTCTGCCTCTATTCGCACATGACTGTTCAGGTTTGGGGAAAATTATTAATTAGGTTGAGTTCTAGTTCTGGAAGTTTCCGGTCTGTCCTCACTTGAGGCTGACTCACCTCGTTCTACCCAGTCCTTTGTCTGTGGGTGCTTGCAAATCTTGTGGCACTTCAGGTAGGGAATAGTGCTCAGCATATGCCTTGACACTTTCGAACAACCCCCTGTCATAGTTCTTAGCTTAGAATTCATATGTTTAGACAGAATAAAATGTCAAGATCTCCAGATTCTAATTCATGGGATTAGGGTGAGTTCCTCTGGAAATGTCATGATACCCATCCCTTGTCACTCAGGGATAAGTGGATGTCACTTGAAATTCATGTTCTGGGGCCATCCCAATCAACAAAACACAGAAACAGGGCATAGGTATGCAACATCAAAAACTTTTGCAAAATCTTTGTGTGGGGGTACACGTGTGTGCACATCTGTGTGCATGCGTCCACATGTGCATGCTTATGGAGGCCAGAGGTGGGTGCTTGGCTTCTTCCTTAACCATTCTCCAAGTGATTTATACATTTATGTATTAATTTGAGAGAGAGAGAAGAGAGAGGGCATGAAGGAAGGACAAACAGAGAGAGATTGAGGGAGAGGGAGAGAGAGAAAGATTGATTCTCTGATTCTTTCTGAACTGGAGCTTGTAGATTCAGCTAGTCTGACTGACAAACCTGTCTAAGGCACCCTCCATAGCTCCACTCCCCAGAGCTGGGATGCTAGGCACACACCACATGCAGGGGTTCCCTCAGGTGCTAAGGACCCAGACTTAGGTTGTCATGCTTGCACTGCCAACGCCTTGCCAAGTGAGCATCCCCCTTGCTTGCTTTCACAGTCTTAAGTGGGAATTTCTGCTTTACAACAAAGAGTTTTAGACAGATCTGTCTTCTGTATGTTCAGTCATATATCCATTCGGAAAGAAACTGATCGAGCGCCTGTTCTCAAGGTACCTGTGAGATACAGGAGTTGGATAGTGCATAACACAGCCTCTGCACTCTGGGAGCTGAGAAGCTGACATTTGCTAAATCACAATTGTCATAAGTGCTTGAAGATGTATCATGAGAGCTGGGTCTCCCTTTCAAGTTTAGGTGGAGAAGAACAAAATGTAGAGTTGCCAAGAACTCAACCAGATTCTCCAAGTGTATTATCCTTATTTACAGCAACCATTTACTAGAAGTGAGGAGGGGACTCCAGAACTTTCTGTAATATAGAACCCAATGCCGTCTGCTACTAGCATCCTATAGCCACTCAACAAGTGAGAGGTATGGCACCCTACTGTCCTGAAACCACCCAGGGCTTCCAGATGAGACCAATATCCCCGGGGGACTATTCACTACTCTGGAAGGATATTTTTATTTTGGGTTTGTTTTTCCAGCTGCTACGAGAGAGGAGCTTTCTCTGGGTTTATTGGCTAAATTTACCAGTTGGGGCTCTGCTTTCCAGTTGCCCCACTTTGTGTACCTGCCACTTAGGAGTACCGAAATGATGCAAACAAGTCAGCTTCCATCTTACATATTCTGTCACGGTGACTTGTCGACACTCTCCTGGGCATCAGAGTGGTAACTCTGAACTCTTCCCAAGTCAGAATAGCCCACTGCGTGAGAGCGACTAAAGGAGGCCAGGGGACTCGCCGGAAGTTTGTGGGGCCAAGAGGAGCCTCGTTTTGGAGCCTGGAAACAAACTACCTCAGAAGGGACATCCACACCCTAGTCACTTCACAGATGGCTGCCTGGTTTGCTTCTTGACTCTCCCTGATCCTGCCCCAGACAGGATCTCTTGCCTGCCTCGAAACAGATGTAGAGTGTGGGATCTGGTTGAATCATAGGACAAACTGAGCCCAGCAAATTCCAGCAGACACTTCGGTGCATCAAAACAGAACAACCTAGGGGCAAATGTTCATTACCGTACACACACATGCAAGCACGCGCGTGCACACACACACACACACACACATACACACAGAGTGAAGTTACCTAATTGAATCTAAAATGTAAGTGCTTTAGTGTTTCAAAGGACCTGGTAATCTTGATAAGAAAAGCTAATGAGATGCCCTTTCCAGAGCTGGTCACACAATAGTCCGAGTGACAAGAACCCCTATCAAGAAATAAAGCAGAAGATAAATGAGATTTTTCTAATATCTATTTCACCCATTGTTTGCCAGTGTCGGACGGTACAGATTCCATTTATCATGGGGGAGAAGAGAGAGAGAGGATTTTTATAAAGAAAGCCTCAACTGCAGACTGTATAAAAGTCTTCAGCTTTTGGTAAATCTCTTCTGTCACCTGGTAGAAAACAAAGGCAAAGTTTAGGTGTGGGCTATGGGGGTAGGGAGAGGAGGATGCCCATTATATTACATTTTTTTTTTACCTTAAGGACAAAATAATATGCAAGAAATTACCCCTTTCAAGACAGAAGAGAGATTGTTTCTGACTGTGGACTATAAGAGGTTGCGATTTATGGCCCATTATTTATAGTATTTATAACCCATTAAATTGTAACTGTGTCAAAGGCTCTAGATGCAAATGGGGGTTATGAAATTGCCACTTAAGACTGGTGCAATTTAGACTCCTCCGAGGGTGCATTAAGATAGGGGGAACAGCTGAGGCTGCGGCTCAGTTGGTAGAGTGCCGGATTATCCTGAAGAAGCCCTAGGTCCCATGCACTGCACCACACTAAACGAGGAAGGTGACAATCCCAACAATGGAGAGACAAAGTCAGGATGATAAGAAATTCAAGGCAATCTTTGGCTACGTAGAGAGTTTAAGTGTAGCCTGCGTTATATGCTTTAACCAACAACAGCAGCTAGAGAAGATGTAAGGTAAACAGGATGCTTGCTTCCCAAGCTAAAAGAAATTTAGCTATTCTTATAAGAAACATGTTCTGATGTCATCTGTCACAGAAGAGACTCAGTTGGGGCCACTAATGAGATCCTAGTCCTTACAGTCCATCAGTTGTAGCCTTCATTAATTGAGAGCATCAGACAAAAAAAAAAAAAAAAAAAAAAAAAAAAAGATAAAGTATAAGCCAGGGGAACATTTAAAACTCTGGTCCAACTTTTAAAACATTTCACCCTTACAAGAACCGCCTCACATTTAGCAATCTGACTCTGTAAAAGGCTTATTCCCTTGGGATGTCGAGATGCTTCTATGTCCTCTCCCAGACCTGTTCAGTGTGTGACAGCAAGTGTTACCCTGTGATGGCTGAAGCTTTTAAAAGTATTTTACATTTCAAGAGAACTTGCCTAGCTGCAGAACTCAAAGGGCTGTGCCAAGTCTCTCAGCAACTGCTGTTTGCCAGGGATACAGATGAGGAATGTCCTTGTTCCCCCAGAAGAGGCTGACGAAGAGGCAGCCCATGTGGCATGACAGCGCCAGGGTCCGATGGCAGGCCAGAATTCTACAGCTCAGCATATACTCATCCAAATGCTTCCTGCGCCATCCAGGGAGCGGNGGGGGGGGGGGGGGGGGGGGGGGGGGGGGCAGTAGGAAAGGACGGTGATTTTGACCCAATGTTAATTTACTTCTGGAAACTTACACTATTCCTATTGCTATTTTAGAAAGAAGCATGCATTTAAAAAATAAAGTTCTGCCTCTCCAAATTTCTTCTATGTTTTCATATTATTAGTGCACTGTGACATTGTAGAAATAAGTAAAGAGGGGAGGGGAGGCAGCTTGAGGGCTGCCTTCCTCTTACGGGTTTTCTGTTTCAAAAGAGCCAGAGAACACGCACAAAGGATTCATTTGCATTTCAATAAACATTTTCTCTGTCTAGTTGTTTCATTTTCCCACTTGCTCCCTGCTAGAAAGACATCTTCAGTCTGGTTATGACATCCCTGCTTAATGCAAGCTGCCGCTCAGACAACACAGTGTCTGTTGGGGACTGTGAATTTCCAAGTAGCCAGTTTGGCTCTGAGTCTTAGGAAAAAAATGATCGACAGAGTTAAATGGTTGGTAAAACTTGCCTGAAGTCCATTTGCTCCACCAGTATCACAAGAGCACTACTGGGCAATACCCAAATGAGAAGAGAAAGAATTTGCCTCAGATAACAGCTGGGGAAGAACTGGAGAAGGAACTCAGTTGGCAGAGTGCTTGCCCTGTGTGAATGAAGTCCCGAGTTCAGTCCCCAGCCCCCCTTGAACTGGATGCTGCAGTGGTACTTTGTTTGTGTTTTAATAAATAAAGCTTGCCTGAAGATCAGAGTGCAGCGCTAAGTCACCAGAGGACAGAGAATGATGGCACACATCTTTAATCCCAGGGTCGAGGCCACTCTGGCCTACCTGAGATTGAATCTGTTGAAAGAGAGAAATAGAACTCACACAAAAGTGATGCCAACACTCAAGAACTGGAGACAGGAGTGATAAGGCTGGTCAGAAAGAGGTGTATATAAGGAGGAGGAGACAAGAGCTCATTGGAGTCTGAGGACTAATGGAAACAGTGCAGTCCAGGCAGTCTTAGGATCGCCCCTTCGCTCTGAGCATTGGTAGAAGTCAAAGGTCTCTCCAGTGGCTTGCTGCTCTGCTTCCCTGATCTTCAGCTTTAAGCCCTACATCTGACTCTGGGTTTGGATTAATTAAGACCAACTAGAATTCATGCTATAAGGTGCAGTGTGCATACCTGTAACCTCAGCCCTTAGGAAGCAGAGACAAAAGACTAGTCCTGCTACCTCCCAGGCTATGTAGTCATATGAGGCCAGGCTGGGATACATGAGACCTAATCATAAAATAGGATAAAAAAATATATAAACAGAAAATTTAGCAATCTTTGGGCATTCAAAAATATCCTTGCAATTCAAGAGAGCCACATTTTGTACTCTTCTGCCTTTGTCTAGCAGGCTTCCTGATGTTCCAAAATTTCCTTGCAGGATAGTGTTGACTGACAACTGAATGAATTAGTGAGTCAATGAGCCAACCAATTATTGGCCATGTACCATTAAGCCATTTGTCACTACTCAGAGTCACAAGTTAAGACAGTGTCTTAGTTAGAGTTTCTACTGTTGGAACAAAACACCACGACCAAAAGCAAGTTGGGGAGGAGAGGGTTTATTTGGCAATACTTCCAGATCATAGTCCATCACTGAAGGAAGCCAGGACAGGAACTCAAGCAGGGCAGAAGCCTTGAGGCAGGAGCTGATGCAGAGGTTACAAAGGGGTGTTGCTTACTTGTTTGCTCCCTATGGCTTGCTCAACCTGCTTCCCTTTTCTTCTTCTTCTTCTTCTTCTTCTTCTTCTTCTTCTTCTTCTTCTTCTTCTTCTTCTTCTTCTTCTTCTTCTTCTTCTTCTTCCTTCCTTCCTCCTCCTCCTCCTCCTCCTCCTCCTCCTCCTCCTCCTCCTCCTTCTTCTTCTTCTTCTTCTTCTCCCTCCTTCTCCTCCTCCTCTTTTTTTTTCTTTTTGCAACCTTGGCTGTCCTAGAACTAGCTAGCCCTATAGACCAGGCTGGACTCAAACTCAGAGATTTGCCTACTTGTGTCTCCCAAGTGTTGGTATTAAAAGTATGCACCACTACTGCCTGGCTCAGCCTACTCTCGTGTAGAACCTAGGACCACCAGCCCAGGGATGTTTTCACCTACAATGGGCTGGGCACTTTCCCACCAATCACTAATTAAGAAATTGCCTTACAGCTGGATCTTATGCAGGCATATTCTCAATTGTAGTTCCCTCCTTTCAGATGACTCTAGCTTGTATTAAGTTGACATAAAGGGTTTTACAATTAAAACCTTGGAAGAATATTAAACTATTAAAATAGAATGAACAAAGTTCTATAATAACAGAAAATCCAGGTGTGTCAGGAGAAAAGAGAAAGATACCTAATACAGTATGGAGGTGATCTATATGAACTAAACATTTAAACATATTTATTTGTGTGTGTGTGTGTTTACATGCACACACACACATGCACTCATGTATCTGCATTATACAATGGGCATGTGGAAGTAATACAACAATGTGTAGCTGTCGGTTTTGTCATTCTCCCTTGATGGTTCTGCCAATTGAGCTCAGTCTGTCAGTTTTGCCACCAGTCTATCTCACCACACACACAGATGAATTCTGATATTCATTTTAATCCATTTTAATCTAAAACTGATCATGGATTTAAGAAGTGTGTATTGAAATTGAAATCAATGAGAAATCTTTATTAAAATTTCTTTTGCACTGTACCCTAGCATGTTCTAAATGCTGCCTGTCTGGACATGTGGTACATAACTTAATTCCTATGTACACATGACAAAGTAGTCCACGATTTCCACATTACAGATAAAGAAGTCAAGTTGGCCTTGCCTAAGAGCACATTGGAAAATGGAGCTATGCAACATAAGCCTTGATTTATCAGTGTATGAAGTCCTCATTTTCTCCAATACCACCTGCCGCTGTCCAAACAAAAATACAGTCATTGTTGAGGCTATGTTCAGACTGCAGGAGAGTGGTGACATTTGATATTTCTCTGGAACGGTCGGTAAAGGTGTGAAAAGGACTGCAGTACCAAGATACTGCAACAGTGTGGTGCTTGCTCCGTTCAGATAGTCTAAAATGTTTCTCTTTCCTTAAAGGGAGTAATACCATATTCATAGGATTGAATTGTAACTAGCCAGATTCTCTTTGCTATTCAAAACCAAGCAGATGGGATAGGAAGTAAGGAGGAAAAGGATGGTTGATGGATTGGGCAGTCCATTTATACAGTGGAGGCGGTGTGCTTGTGGGATGAAGCAGGGATAGGTGAATGAAGCCAAGAATTCTGCAATATGCTGTCATTTAAATGGCTCCCCTGCCCACGCTGAAAATAATACAAGAATGATCACTAGATCCAGATTTACACATTAAATTTTACTTTAAAGATCTATAAATGCAGCAAATATTTATTGTCTACTATGCTAGTCATAGGAACTCAAAGGTTCATAAAATGTCTACTGCCTGTAAAAACTTCAAAATTTCAGAGTTGGAGCACTGAGTAAAAATGAGTCATGCTGCTTTTAGAGAAGACAGAGATTTCTCAGGAAATGTCAGGAAGAAACCCACGTCTCGCCTTGCAGGTGAGGAAGAGGATAGGAATTGGGGAAGTTCATCAGAGGGGAGCAACAACTGAAGAAGCCTTGATGCGTAAGTCGGAAGTGTGAGCAGGGCAGGAAGCAGCACTTGGAAGGTGTCCCAGCAAAGAGTCTAACGGGGCAGCTAAATGGGGATGATCATGACATTTTCTCGGAATTGCAAACCTGAAGGAGCTGAGCAACAACCTGCTTTGATATTCAAAGAAGAATCTTAAGCCCCTTAGTGCAGTCTGGTTTAATCTACATAGGGAAACGATTTGTCATGATTAATAGTGCCATAAGCTATAAGCTGACAATATTAGATACAAAATACTTAAGACACTTACAGTCTTCCAGTACATAAAGTAAGGTTTGCCTCGAGTATGTCAATCATTCAATTCACGATTGTACATTCACGTAGGATACATTTAGATTGTTTCCTATGACAATCAAGCAGTAGCCTTGGTCCTCTAGTAAAAGCTCTCTTCTGGATTTTCAAAACAAAGAGCCGAATAGAAGGAGGCTTAATCTTAAAGAAGAAATGCTAAATCAACATGCCAGTCCATACTCCTGTTGATGATTAAACAAGCATTGTCAGTGACATCCATCTACAAAAATTGTTTGTTGACTTTTATAATTTTTATAATTTTCATTTTGCAAGTCAGGATGAGGCTGAAATTTTGACAGAAAGGGATGTTTAATTTCAATCTGCTTAGGAGCTAGATGCTCATGAGTTTAGAGAGATCTGCATTTTGGAACAAAGCTGGTTGTGTGCCAGTGCTCTTTGATTGACCATGACATAAATACCCGTGATCGTGCCTGGTAGCCTTATACACTGCTAACAGCAGCTTGTTTGGTAATTACACATTTCCAGACCATTACGCTAACCATGGGGTGCTGTCCAGAATGGTTTAGGTGGTATTATGGTTAGTCTCTATGTGGTGCTTTGAAGGTTTATTTTCTGTGAGTAACTCAGAAAATGTAGAACTTGTTTAGGACTGCCATAGCTTTTTGGTAGATGGTACAGCAACTAGTGCATAGTTCTGAGCTCCTATGATACTATAGTATGGCCATTATCATCATTCTTGAATAAATAAACAAATGGGAGGATAGATAAAACAAATGGATGAATGGATGGAGATGGGTGAATGGATGGATAGGTGGATGGATGGGTGGAAGATGAATAGATGGATGGATGGGTGAATGGATGTATAGGTGGATGGATGGATATATGGGTAGATGGGTGAATGGGTAACTAGATGGATAGGTGGATGGATTGATAAATAAATTAATGAGTGAGTAGATTTAAGTAGAAATTCATTAAGGAATGAATGGCCTGGTGGTAATTAGTTACTGGCTTGAAGACTACTCAAGCAGAGCTTTGGATACATAATCAAAAATGGTGAATGCATTTCTATCTGCCTGGGTCCTTAAAATTTTTTTTTGTTTGAGACAGGATCTTATTACTCTATCTCAGGCAAGCCTGGAACTCAAGATCCTCCTGACCTTGGCCTCCTTGGTGCAGAGATAATAAGCATGTGTCACCATGCTTGGACATTCTTTAGGAGCTAGGAAGGTGAATAACCTTCATATAATGACATTGACCTTTACAGATACACAGTTTAGTCGTTGTTTTATTCTTAAGATGCTGTCAACATTGCTTACCATATTTCAAGCACAAGCATGCTGTTCTGCCCATGTCGGTGCCTTTAATTAAATTACTCAGGATTCCTTTTTATAGTGAAACCTTATCAGCCACATTAGAGGGGAAACCAAACAAAATATTTCTCTGATTGTTCTTTTCTTTGTAAGGAAGTACAAATTTTAAACTATTATTGAACATTATATATGATGCTTATTTTTAAGACCCTCCAAACTTCTACTTAACCCTCATTCAGATGTGGAATTGCAAGGAGAAACTTCATGGTGCCAAGGACAAAACAAATGCAATGATGCACTATTCAGGACAGTCTGAGGAAAGCAGAGAGTATGGTATGTTCAAATAATTGATAATCAGAGTTAACTAAAAGGTGAGTTTGTTTCCCAGATGGCCACTGGAATCCTTTGTCCATTCAAAAGGAGCAGTTAGCCCCAAATCGGTCAGCGGAGTACTTCTAGTTAGAAGGTGATGTGATGATTCATTAGAGTTCTGATTTCTATATCGATAAAGGAGACAGGACAGTATGGGGAAATTGTGCTGGTTTTGGATCTGGAATATGTTCTGAGGTAGGACATTAGTCCTAGTGCTGTGACAGGATTGTCTCAGCAAGTGTGTCTATACTCAGTGGGCTAGGGCACTAAGACATATTTTTCAGGTGAAGAATAAAATCCTATAGGATATAGACTGTTAAATATTTAAGAATTTTGCTCCTTTGGAAGTGTTGATCATGCATGCAGTATGTTGGGGAAAATCATCTAATGTAAGTCAACTACTGATGAACCATGTGACTGCCATCTTCTCTGAGCCCTGGTTCCTAATTCATACAAACTTGTGGTTTCTCAACACCTTTCAGTTTAAAACTCTTGGGCAGATGACTTCTTTCATATGCTCTATTTATATACACTGGGAAGTTACAGTTTTTAAAACTCACATCCTAACTAGAAAGCAATGCTCACTTATTTATCCTACCATCTTATAGCGACCTCCACAAATGGTTCATAACTCTGCTTCTAGAATTTAGCAGTCTATGCCCCTTCACAATGTCTTACAGATTGTCTTCACATGGAAGATTATTTTTGATAGGAGAAATACTTACATGATGAATTACTGATCCCAAGACATTAAGGGAAAAACTATAACCCATGAGAACTTCCATTTTCTCGGACGTTAGAAAGAAACAGACTATTGAGAATGTATGGGATTAGTATGGCTAGTTGACTCGAATATGACTTCCTATTTGTTTCTGGATATGGTCAGTGAGAAAGAGGAAGCCATATATTTCCATAACATTCTTCCTACTTAAATTGCCCAGGACACTAAACTCTCGATCGTCATGCAGTTGCTCACAGACTCTCTCTGAGATGACACATTCTGCTCCAGCACCGGGCTATTAACACAACAGAAATTTGGAATCTAATTTCATCGCTGAACTCAAGGCTACTCTTAACAAGTTGAAAGAAAAATGTTAATATATGCAGCAGAAAGTATTTTAAATAAATATCTGTCATCTACAGTTAAATCTCTGCTTCCTTGGTGTTAATTATGCCACAATCATAAGAGAATAGAGAGGAAGGTATTTATTGCAGGTTGAAAAGCCAAATATTAACTCTACTACAAAGTGAGGCAAGTGAAGTAGCAATTATATATTGTTTTGATCATGCAGAAAATGCTTTAAAACAGATATTTTATTGTGCATCTATTATTGATCAGAAGGGAAAGAGTCAAATAGCATTTCTAACTAATTGACCATTAAAACGATATTTTGGAAATGCAAAAAAGTCCATTTTTTAGATTCTTTGATGCATTTCTTCTATGTAAAAGTTTCTTATCCACTAATATTTTCATGATATTTATCATATACATATTTGTTTATGTTCTCAACTTGTTCCAGAGATAAAGGAAGGATTTTTACAAATAAAATAATGACTCCCAAGAACATGCCAGTCATTTGAAATACTACTGTCTAGGTACAGGGGGGCACTGTAAACCCAGCACTTGGGAAGTAGGGGAAGGGGGTTCAGGAATTTAAGGCCATCTTCAGTTGCAAAGTGAGTTTGAGGCCAACTTGTTCTAGATAAAATTGTTCTCAAATCCCTTCACACACTACTCCTCAGAAGAAAGAAATAATGTCATCAAAGTCACTATAGCAACCATAAAGGGTAAGAAATTTGTGGAACATACTAAGGGTATCTATTAAACAATTGGATGACCCTTCATCTTTGGATAAAATGTGAAATAATGACAAAAATCTTCTAAAGGTCATGTAGTGTCATTTCTTCATTTGCCAACTTTTAGATTTTACTAGTTGACAATTGAATATACTTATACTTCATGACAAGATTTTGACACACCAGTTTCAACTGCCCTGCAAATACCACACTCTCATAGGAGTGCAAAGAAACCAGATGAGGGATGGTGGTATCTGGACTTGGTATAAACAATGAAAAGAGAAGACGTATTGAAAGGACCAAGGACAAGAGTTGCAAACATCCTTTCCACAGTTCAAGCCCCTGCAAGATCCTTGTGACTGAAAAAAGACGAAGGAGTTAATTCCAAGTCTCATATTTGAACACAATTCAGGGCCTATCCTCACAAAATCCCACATGGACAGATTCCTATAATCTCTGCTTCCAGGCTACTTCTCAGATACACAAATGATTCTCAAATTTCTACTGATAAACTCATGCAGCTATACAATGAGTTAGGTCATATATGTCTAAAAACTAGTTTCTAAAACAGTATCATGATGATAATTGTCACAATACCACAACAACTAATGTCAATGCTTATAAGAAAAGGTCTAGATTAAGAAAAGTACAGTACATCCAAACGAGGGACTAGTATACAATCTTTATGCAGAATGAGGCATCTCTATATGTACTAATAAAGAATGAGCTACAAGGTGGGTTATTAAGTATAAAAATCAAATCAAAGTAGAAAATATGTATCTTATAGTGATGTTGGTATATGTATGCCTGGACCTGTGTCTGCAAACCATTATTATTTTGGAAAAAATGTCCTACAGCCTTGATGAAAATAATTGCCTCTTCGGACAGCTCAGAAACTGGAAGACTGGGTCAAGAGATCAGAAAAAATGCCTATTTTCTGCCTACTGTGCGTTACATCACTGTTTTATATTATCTATTGAAGAAACAGAGCAATTTCTCAAAGAGAACATGGAAAACGAGCATACATGGAATTTCTAGAGTTCATGCTGACTAAGTGCTAATTGCCACATAATTCTGGAAGATGAAGATGACATGGGAAAGCTCATTTATTAGCCTCATCTTGTTGGTGGATGACAGAACCCTTGTGCTCTCCTCTCTCCTTTACTATGATGTCATGGTTATTTTTAGAACATCATACTTTCATCCTTTCAGGGGATAGTTAGAAGTGGAATTGCGTTCACACAATCTACGAGGTGAGCCTTCTAGAAATTTTTAGTTCTGGCTGAGTCAGGTGGGGGCCACTTACAAAGCAAGGTAGGGGTATAAAATCCATCCTATCCCCCGTGTCTCTCAGCATCCATACGGGCATCTCTAAACAGCGACTCTAAGTAGGAAGAAGGCACCATCCCCTTTGCTCTAGTGGGTGGAAGTTTCCATTCATATCGGTCTTGAGCAGAATCCAGGAATTATCTTCTTCTGTTTTCATTTAGTTTTGAGAATATAGCCTGAACTATTGTGGTACCCGAAAGCAAAGATAGGAGGGTAGGGAAGGAAGCTGTGTTAGAAGAAAAACAACAAATCAAAAGGCCACCTGCCTGGTTGGTGCAGAGCAGTTTGCAGTCATCTCCTTCTCGTCTCATACCGACACCAGTAATTATGTTTGTTTAGCATCTTCCCATGATTCAAGTAAACTGAGACTCTAAAATGTATAGCTCAGCCGTTCATTTGCTAAGAAGGGAGACTCGTTCCCCGCCCACTGCTTCTAGTTTATACTGTATCGCAGGTTTGGCCAAAATTGAAAATTTTGCTCAAAACTCTCCTTACTTTTTTATATCCTATCTTACAGAATATTATTCTCACCTGATTGGAAGGATTCCACCTATATTATGCTTAAACCTTTGGGGAGGACCTGAAACTTAAGTGTGAAAATTCTTCCAAAAAAGAAAAAGATAATAAGATGATGAGTGAGACACAAACGCTCTGCTTACATACATCCCTGAAGCCAACATTTCCAAAGTTTCTTCAAAATACATTTTCCTTCCGATGTTTTAGCATCTTAAGTAAGTATACGTAAGTATATTGTCAAATTTTTAGCTATTTATCACCAGAATGTTTGGCACTGGAATGAATCCTTGCTTTTGGAGAGCCTGAAGAATTTTTAAAGGGGACATTTTTAAGTGTCATGGCCTCTAGTAATATCGCTGGAGTATATGATTTTTGGGATGGAATGCTAAGAGTCCTAGTTAACTTTCTGTTGCTGTGGTACCAACCAAAAGCACCATGACCAAAGACAACTTGGGGGTGAAAGGGTTTAGTTAAGCTCACATGCCCCCATCATCACAGTCCATCATAAAGGGAAGTCCAGGCAGGAACGTGAGGCAGGAACCTGGCAGAAGGCACTGAAGCAGAGGTCATTAAAGAACACTGCTTACTGGATTGTTTCTCATAGTTTGCTCAGATTGCTTTATTATAGTGCCCAAGTCCATGAAACCCATGGAAAGCACTGCCCATAGTAGGCTAGACACTCTCATGTCGATCTTTAGCCCAGGAAATGTCTCCAAAGACTTGCCTACAGGCCAAATATTATAGGGGTATTTTCTCAATCTAGGTTCTGTCTTCCCCTATGACTCTCTAGTTTGTGTCAACTTGACACAAAACTAAAGAGCACAATGAATGAGTTCTAAGCTCTCTGGATCAATTCGGTGTTTATATAAAGCCTGTCAGGTCCAAAGGACAATTTCAAAATGCAGTCATATATTTTGATGAATGTTTTCTTTAGCCATCATTCGGCTTGCTAAAACTCACCAAGAGTTTGGCTCTGTTTCTAATGAGAAAAGGTGTCTGTGCTAATTCAAAGTCTTCCATTTAGGGAAGAAAAAAACAAGTTCCAAATGTCAGGCTGAACCTGAAAGTGATTACTCATAGGAATAAAACAAGATGAGTAGGTATTTGAATGAATGTTCACAGCTGTGTTTTTTTTTTTTATTAAAGACATTCAGTGAGAAAGTTTAATGCTGAAGCACAGTCACAAGTTGTAAGGTGTCTAACGTTGGCAGTTCCAAATTAGAGCTCCCCTGGCAACTGCCACTCCGTGACATCACATTTTGTCTAATGAGGCATAAAAATGTTCACTTTGTGAACTCCGCAGCTCCTTCATGAGTGCGAAGAGCCAGAGTTATGGGGAAAGTGGGAGCCATCTCTTTGAAGTCCTAGCTGGAATGTTCACCTATGCCTTGTCTACTTGCAGTTACGTTTTCTGCAGTTTCACAGCCAATAACTCTAAGGCTTTGAAATGGCTATAACTGCTAGGCAGGTGTGAGCTAACTCACGCCGCCACCCCATCAAGCCCATCCCCAGGATCTGCTTTTCACCCCATAAGACCTTCTGACGTTATCAACGGGTTCTGGATTTGTCCCTGTTCAAATTTCACTCCTTTAGGAAGCCTTGGTTTAACAACCACAGAAGACTTTGTAGCATTTAGTGACAACCTCCAGCCCAAGGGTCTGGTTTTGACTAGTCACTTGAGTCTTGTCACTATAATGAGGAAAGGTGTTCCTTGAGTTTTGCTTCTGACTCCTTATGGTTAGAAAACCAGTCACTGTTGATTAGAGACCTTTAGTGTGCTCCAATCAAGATGGTGGGTATATCAGAATTATTTCATGCCCAGATGACACACTGCATCTGGTCTAATATTAAAGATAACCGAAAAAAGACAATGTTAATGAAGACTGAGGATGCTTGGACCATCTTTGTAATTGCTCAATGTTTTTCAGTAAACTACCGTGTATGTGTATATAGATACACCCTTACACTGAAGATGTGAACTGAACAAGCACAAATTACCCAATCTCTTCTTCCACACAGAACGACACAGATGGACTTATTAAAATCACAGGTCTGTGAGAAAGGAAAATGACTGCATTAGAGGAAGCATTTGGGAAAAGCGGGCAATGGGCGAGGAAAAAGTAACAAACAAAAGCAGATGGAGAGTGTTGTTTGGCATAATATTATCTTATTATTCTTTTATCATCTAATTTATGAAACGAGAGCACATTGAATAATACCGTAAGTAGGATTCTTCACGAATTTAGCTTAAAGAGCTAAAACTCTTTAAGGCATGAGACAACTAATAGGTTATTAACCTATTAGTCTTATGGAAGCCTATTTTTTCTTCTTCAATTGTTCTTTGCAATGGTTTGCTTAAGCAGATCCTTGTGACTAATAAGACATTGTGAACAGTGTCCAGATTCCTAAACTATCCCCCTATAATTCATTTTCCAATATAGAGGACAAGGGTCTTTCCATCATTCTCCTTGGGAACAGTTAACTTCAAACACCTGGTTTCTTTCACCAGCAAGAATGGTTATTCCTAAAGCATTCAAGTTTAGGTAATCCACGAAGAATGCAACTGAAGGCATAACAATACTCAGCTTGTGTAGCAGAAGGCACTGTAGTAAGACAGTTATCCGAGATGATATAAAGAGAACTTGAATTAAATTTAAGGAGGGAAAATTTAAAACAAAAGAGGTTAAAAGTCAATTGGCATATTTTTCTAGGTATTCAAAATCTCTAACAATTTAAACCACATGTGACAATTTACTCAATCATTCTGAAGACAGTACTCAGTAACAGCAGTGTCTTCTATAAGCTTAATTTTCTTCTAAGTCCTGGAGAGAAACTCTTACTTTTCAGGTAACTTCAGAGCATAAGAAAAAAAATGGATCTGGAAAGAAGACAGATAATCCCAGTGCTGAGAAACTTTGGAAGCAGAAACCCAAAGCAGTGGCATTGGAGAAGTTGAGGCCACATCCCTCCAGAGTCCAGGATCCAGCATTCATGGCTTCTCAGGGAAGACTGGGTTCCTGTATTACCATCAGTATTCTTAAACTCAACTGGGTTCCAAGAGCAGGTTCTTCCTACATGTCAAGGCTTAGCGTCCTCACGTTAGAAGGTGCATATAATTTACGTTAAGGAGCTTTCTGGAGATTCTTTTCTATCTAGCTATACATTTCTGGACCACTGGTGGCCTGGGAAGAAGGTAGTCTTCCTAGGCAGACTCTTGTGGGTCACTTCTAGGAAGTGACTGGTGATAAACTAGTCGGAAACTTCATTTTTAAACACTGAAATAAAGATCATGCACTTCTGAAATTTGGGGAGAGGGCTGTGAGGCACACACAGAATGGATAGAGTAATGTGCGGTTGGCATATGGTAAGCACTCCAGTTTCTTTCCCTGACTTCATTTCTTGTCATGGGAGCATGTTGAAAATTATGATAATGAAATATTTGGTTCCCTAGACACAACAATCTTGAGTTTTTGACTGTATCACGCAGTTTTCTGTTTTTTTAAGAAATTAGATAAGAATAGGGTCACCATAAGTTCCCAAGTAATATGTCAAATTATATTGACATTGAATATAGTGATGAACACACATGATGTACAAGGGTCTACTCTCATTGGACATATATTCTTGCTGAAAATGAAAAAGAGTTACATTTTGAAAAGATTATGTAGGAAGTTTAATAAGTAGAAGCTGAAGTGTTTTGAGATCTCTGAAGTCCTCTATGAGGATTTATTTAAGTCAGGCAGGGTCTTATTAAGACCACATTGGTTCTTTGCTCCTCATACCTAGTCCTCTTTATTTTGGGTCAAGAGTCCTTAACTACTGAGATCATCAGCGACCAGATGGCAGGTAGTGACACTTCAATGAAGAAACATCTGAGACAGAGTTTGCAATGCTCAGAAGTAGAACATAGGGTCATTAGGTGGAGTGGTTTGAAGAAGAATGACCTCCAAAGGCTCATACATTAAATGCTTAGTTACTAGGAAGTGGCACTATTTGAGAAGGATTAGGAGGTGTGGCCTTGTTGGAGGACTTGTGTTCACTGGCAGTGGACTTTGAGGTTTCAGAAACACCCACTAGGCCCAGCTTTCTCTATGCATTCGAGTCAGGACATGACTCTCAGCTACTTCTCCAGCACCATTCCTGCCTGCCATCATGCTCCCTGCCATGATGATAATGGACTAAGCCTCTGAAACTGTAAGCCAGCCCCAGTCAAATGTTTTCCATTTTAAGAGTTGCGGTGCTCATGCTATCTCTTTACAGCAATAGGCAGTGACTATCAAGGTTCTTCCTTATTCTCTGCACCCAAGGGGCTTTTGATGTCTTGCAATTTCTCTGACTGTTCTATCCCTGGTCTGTCAACTTCCCAGGCCCACTGAGAACTCAAAGAAAGCAGTTCTGAGGCCATTCACACATTTAAGGCTGGATAAGAGGCCTTTAAAAATGTCACTGCCATGGGCATGCTACTAACTGAGTTCAAATTATCTTCAGAGGGCCAAACACATGGAGACTCTTTGAAGCCTTCTCTTTGGAAAGCATGCCACGCTAGCTTTTCTAGTGACGTGGCTGATGGAGGCAACTTAAGGGAGGAAGGATTTACTTTGGTATTTCTTTGGGAAATTCAGTCCATCATGATGGAAGGGGATGGAAGTAGGCACTTGTAGTGGGTCCCTTTTCTGTGGATGGTCCTCCAGTGACCATGTCCCGTGAACCCTTATCTCGTAAAGGCTCCACAGCTTGCTGCAAACAGCATCATCAGCTCAGATAACTGCTGGATGGGGAGGAGGGTGGGGAAATATCAGGTTTATTTAGAGGTTTTATGGGAAAGCTCAGGGCCCTGAGATATGAAATTATACAGACTTACTTAAACTGTGCATGCACATCTCCTTACAGGAATGAACTAAGATATTACAAAGAGCTTCACTTAAGAGACCTTCTGGATATTTCTTATTGAGTGCTGAGGATCTTTGATTATTCTGATATATTTATGATTCAGTTATAAGAGGCATTTGGCATTAGATTTTTTTTAAAAGATTAAATTTAATTTTAATGGGCTTGTGCATGCATGTATATGCATGTGTGTGTTTGTGTTTACGTGTGTGTATGTGTATGTGTGTATGGATATGTATGTATGTGTGTGTCTGTATATAGGTATGTATGTAGCTGTGTGTGTGTTTGTACGTGCATGTGTCTCTGTGTTTGTGTACAGAGAGAAGCCAGAGGCCACATCAGGTGCCATTTTCAGGCACTTTCTGCCTTTTCCTTTAAGACAGAGTCCATTATTGAATCTGAATTTTGTTCTTGGCTAGGCTGACTGGCCAGGGAGCTCTCAGGATCCACCTCTCTTGGACTCCAATGCTGGAGTTACAGGCACATGCAGCAATGCCTATTTTGTGTGTGTGTGTGTGTGTGTGTGTGTGTGTGTGTGTGTGTGAGTGATGGAGATTCCTGTTCAAGTCTTCACACTTGAACAGCAAGCACTCCTACCCACGAAGCCATCTCCTCAGCCCTGGCAATAACTTGTTAAATGCCACTGGCCTAAGAACGCTCTCCAATGTGTTCTTAGTTTATAAAGCCAATAGCGTGCCTGATTGGTAGGCTTCAAGGAATGCTGAAAACAAGGAACAATCAAAAAGCCCCAAACATAAAAACCTCTTCTGAGTCCTGGATCGTTTGGTATGTGGTCAGTAATGCTGACAGGGAAAAACACTCAATGTCTTAAGATCTCATTTTAAACAGGTAATTAAAGATTGATTTTTTTCCAGGATTTGAGAACTCTAAAATTAATATGCAGAAGAAAGCACATTTTAATAAAGTGTCGATGAAATCCACCAAACAGAAAACATACTGCAACCTTTCATCAGAGCCAGCCAGCTGGACTTACTCTGTCTTGGCTCAATAATACAGGAACTCTTAAAAAGATTAAATTTCAACTTTATTCCTCTCCTCAAAACCCCACCAAAACCCAAAACCAAAACCTTGGAGAAGAGAGTTCTAGAAGATTTTGTTTATTTGTAATTGTTTTCATCTGCTTTATGAGAACTTTGTCAGTTTCTAGTGGGCTTCATGGGCATGGAGCTGTTGATCGTATTTAAGAAATGGGCGTGCTGTTAAGAGCTAGTGAAGCCCAGGTTGGCCTGATTTACTACTGTAGATCAGACTTATCTCATGTTCTTTGTGCCAACCAGCAATACAAGTTCTTTTCTAACATAAATATGTGTGGAGGTCTTGACTATGAAAACCCTGGTGTCTTTCCCCAAAGACTTGGGAAATGGGGTGTGGGGGGGAAGGATTTTACAGCCTAAACTTATGATGTGTATAAAGTAAATGAAACAGCTAATGTGTTGTTCCTCAATTGGATTTGGGCACACAGGAAATTCAAGGTGAACGGGAGTCTGGTTGGCTTCTTTCTTTGCCCGGAGTTGAAAACAAACCTAGATGCCATTCTCTTTCACTCCTAAGTGATAGGTGAGACATGATGAACCACTGTTGTATAGTCTCTGGCATCGTACTGGTGTGTCTCTTCTTTGCAGACAACTTGGTTCTTTCAGAATAGCAACACAAAACAAAATACAGTTACATGAAAAATGATGCAACACAAAAAATTTTAAAGTAGTGGCAAAAAGAATAAAGAAAAATCACGCTAGCCCAGGGAGACCTAAAACTCATGAGTCTCTTCCGTCCCTTGGGAGCTGAGGTTGATGCTGCACCTGCTGATGCGTTTACATTTCTTCAATGAGGGATGGTATGAAACCTGAATGGGGAGCTTGGACTAAGGACCAAAGGGCAAGGATGCTTTAGGGAAAGGAAAGATGGCCCTACAAGGATGCTTTCTAAACACTACCCATGATCAAGCCTGGGTTTTTTATTTCAGCCCCGAGGCTAGTTCATTAAGGGGGAGAACCCTGCTGTTTGGGTTTTCCTTCAATGTTTGAAGTTCTGAAACTTCTCTTCATTCCCAGTTGATTCAGCCAAGCATGACACTTTAGTTGCACAAAAGTATAAGGATTTCTTTTTCTTTTTACTGTGATTCTGAGATACGCAACGTTGCCTCGAGTATAAAGTGAGATTAATATCAGCATCCACTCAAGTGCCTTATATGAGGTTGCTATGGGCACGCAGCCCGGCCATAGTCTATGAGAGCTGCCCACAACACACATTTAGCAAATGTTGACAGCTATTGTTCCCACACTGGAGTCAAGATTGTCATGTTTGAATTGCCCTCCGTCACAAGATTTAGATAGTGGGAAAGGTAGATTTAAAACCATATTTTGGAGGACGGATTTGCTTACTATCAATACTATAACCACGGACACAATTAACTTAGTGAGAACTCTCCTATTCCCCCCACATTTTTAACTAGTTACTACTTCAATTACCTGAGAACAAACCAGGGGAAAGTGTGAGGGAAAAGAAAGACACTGCAGGGGCTTAGGGAATAGCTCAGAGTGTAAAGACCTTGCTGTCATGTAAGTATGGTGATCTGAATTTGATCTCCAGAATCCATGTACAAAGGCAGGCTTGGTGGCACATACCTGTAGTCTTTGCACTAGGGAAATAGAGACGGGTTTGCCTAGAGCTCCCTGGTCAGCGATTCTTGCTGAATTTGTGCACACACATGAACACATTCACATACCACATGTAAACACAAAACAATTTAAGATGGAAGTATTAAAATTGAGTTGGTTTAGTTTATTTCTCTTTTTCTTATACTGTATACTTTTAACGAACTTGGGTGCATATCCCTACTGACTCAGGCTTGGCACTGCTGCTGGCTCAGGACAGGGACGGAGCAGCTACGTGTGCTCATGTGACATCTTATTTTTATCATTAACAAAAGTGGCAGCAATAGTCCCTTTCTCTCTGCCATCTGCCTCTTTGTGTCTCTGGGAATCTGCTCTTTCTCCTCTCACTCCCTGGAGGAAGATGATTACCCGTGAATTATTTCAGCAGACAGAATTCTCTACAAGAATCTCTCAGCCTAGGATGATTGTCTTCATTTATGAAATTCCAGGCAAACAGCTGAGAGTAGTCTGCTATCTGCAGACTTCGGGATCTGCCAGGATTGGAGCCTGTGTCCCCAGAGTTTTCAGCAGTCAACATATGTAATAGCATCAGGGTAGGTTTCTGTGATGAAAACACGGCATGACATTTACTTAGGTCGTTTTTCTATAACCCATTCTTCATTGACTGACTAAATTACCAAGCACAATATGGACTAAGGGAGCCTGACTTGCCAGTTGATTGCATTGAAGCCAGCATCCCTTTGATTGTACAGATGCAGGACCAAATCTTTAAAATCACTAGGAACTTGCATTGCAAACACAACTACGACTGCTTCATGTGGCTCTTACGTGCCGGAAGGAAGGAAGGTGTAGTTTGATGATGTTGAAGCACCTCTGGTTGGGGGCTGCATAAACTTTTATGAAGCAGATTTCAGTATGGATTGCAGGAATTTGTACGACGGTCACTGAATGGAAGAGATGATAAAAAGGAACCCAAGAACATGGAGACAAGGAGCTGCTGCTGCCCTTGGGAATTTTCTTTCCACTCCACACTGCCTCATACATCCTGTTTTTTCTCTTTCCAAACCACAAAGTAAGCAAAGAAATCATAGCTAAACAGTCAATGGAAATACCGAGGTGAGCACAGGACTTGGTCTGGAGGATCGTGAAGAGCCCAAACTGTCAGAAAGCTCTCCTCTCTACAGAAGGTCTATGCTCTGAGTCCTAAGGCTTCAAGCTGGTCTCACCAGCTCGAGTGGGTAGAGCACACCGATGTTCACTTACATCTACGTCTCAAACTCCTGAGAAGTAATTTTTATCTAAGAAATCCTATCTTGACTTTGGAACACTCAGTCTTAAATGGGATGTATTCCCCCAAACTCCTCCCCCTGGGGCCCAGCAAGCTATGCTGTAGAGATGGCAAGATCGTGAGAGTCAGAGGGGATTAATGACACCAACAAAAGGCACGGAGGACTTACACATGTGAACTCACATAGACTGTGGCAGCCTGCACAGGTCCAAGGTAGATGGGGGCCCAGCACTGAGAGGTGAAAATGTACACAGGCGTCCATCCTTAACTAATAATCTATTTCCATCTGACAACTGCTTGCAAAGAACAAATTCCTTCTCTTCAATGGAGTCTCACTGGGTGTATGAACCACACTTAAGGGGAGGCTACAAGCCAACAATAGATGGCCAACACAAAACAAACACAAGGGTGTTTGGGTAGAATATTTTGTCTCATATTGTTTTGTTTAGGCACATTTTAATATCTTACTGTTTTTTTCTTGTATATTATTATTTTTGATTTTTTGTTTTTATAGAGTATATATGTATGTGGTCTCTGAGCATATGTGTTTGCTATCTCTTTTCTTTTTTAGCCTCTTATTTATTTATAAATAAATACATTTATTTATTATTATTAATAAAATTGAGCTTTATGTTTTTATTTGCTTGTTTTCTAAATAGAGAGAATGAAAATGTGGAGATGGATAGGTAAGGAGAATTTAAAAGGAGATGAGGAGAGGAAACATCAAGTAGAAAAAAATTATCTTCAATAAAAAGGTGAAAAGAAATATAAGAAATCCTATCTTGTAGAGCTGTGGTCTGGATTAGATAAGGGTACATACTGCATTTAATATGGCAGATGGCATGTTGTAAATAATAAATGGCAATTTATGCTCTCTCTCTTTCTCCCTCCCTCCCTCTTACCCTCCAAACCACTCTTATCATCGGAAGATGGCCTCCCCACTCATGTTCTCTGATTTGTCTTAGAATCAATCCCCAGCTCAGAGGCTTCCTGACTCCTTCCCCTAAGTACTAGAAGCTACTAGTATTGATGAGCTATTTCCAAGAAACCAGTCACTATTGGGGTAGCCTTGGGTGACTACTGTGACCATGGAAAACAAAGTGGTAGTCCACCCTGCTCAAGAGAAAGGGGCTTTATGACATTCAAACACGGTCATCCTGACATGGTTTTCTGTGGCCAAGGATGGCATCCTCACAGACTCAGAAGGCAGTGTCAAAGTAAGCTCGGAGTAGATTAAATGAGGACTTCTTCAATCAACTCACAAACTGCCCTCTTACTTATAGTAAAGCACCAAGAAGATCTTTTCTGAGGTCTTTATTTCATACGTTGTCCACATTCATTGCTCTTGGGAGAATAAGAACCTCCTGAGTATGCTCTGAAGACAGTTTTCTAACTTTGGCAAATATTTTTAACAAGGTGCAATGGCAAACCTTTGTGTTCTTTGTGAGTGACAGATAGCATGTTATCCAGGTGTCCTTTCATTTAAAACTATATTGTTTGTAGGCATGAAGACAACTGCATAGCCTGCTTCCCAAGCCAGATACCCAATCATACTTTGCCTGCTGTCTACTCCTTAACCTCACTGCTAATCATATCTGTGCTAAAATGCTCAGCTATTTCCCCAGCTCATTGCAATGGACTTAGGATTCTTTGAAAATTGCCATAGTCTTCTAGACAATTCTTCACTGTGCTACATGAAAAATCTTACACTGGTAAATCTCCAAACAAAGCAAAAATACTCATTTGTAATCTTCCTTCCTTCCTTCCTTCCTTCCTTCCTTCCTTCCTTCCTTCCTTCCTTCCTTCCTTCCTTCCCGTCTTCCATGCTTTTATTAGTATGACCCATTAAGCAGTGCTTAAAGCATTTCACTGCTTCCTTTGCTTTTTTTGATTTTATTTTTTAAATTCCATTTTACATCACACCCACAGTTCTCCCCCATCCTCTCTCTCTGTCTCTCCACCCTAGTCCACCCCTCATCAACTCTTCCCAATAGGTAAGGGCTCCCATGGGAATTCAACAAAGTCTGTCACATTAAATTGGCCAAACCCCTTTCCCCTGCATTAAGGCTGAGTGTGGCACACCACCACAGAAAATGGACTCTAACAACTAGCTCATGCACCAGGGATAGATCTTGGTCTTACTATCAGGTGCCTTACAGATAGTCCAAGCTTTACCACTGTCTCCTGCATGTGGAAGGCCTAGTTCAGTCCCAACTGTCGGTCTAGAGTTCCTGAGTTTCCACGATCTTGGTTCAGCTGTCTCTGCAAATTTCTCCATCATGATTTTGGTCTCCCTTTCTCATATATACCCTCCTCCTTTTCTTTGATTGGATCCCCAGAGCTCAGCCTGGTACTTGGCTGTGGATCTCTGCATCTGCTTCCATCAGTTAATGGATGAAGGCTTTTTGATGACAATTATGGTAATCACCAATGTGATTACAGGGGAAAGCCAGTTCAGGCACTCTCTCCACTATTGCTAGGGGTCTTAGCTGGGGTCATCATGTGGATTCTTGGGAATTTCCCATGCACCAGGTTTCTCACTAACCCTATGGTGGCTCTCTATTAAGATCTCTCTTTCATTGCTCTCCCCCTCCATCCCTTTTCCCCACTTGACTACCCTGTTCCCTTATGTTCTTGTCTCTTGCTTAAGGTATATCATCCATGTTGTGCTTAATGCTGGCTACACTTCACAATCATCTGGAGGGCTTCCTGTGGTGTACCTGGACCATTCCCCTCCTGGCCGGCAGCTTTGGGGGACAAGTCAAGAGTAAGAACCCCTGGAAACTTCTAAGGTCTACCATTGTAAATTCAGAGGTGGGGGATGTAGTTGGTGGAGTGCTTGCCTAGCATTCAGCAAGCCCTGGGTTCCATTCCCAGCACTGGGTGTGGTGGCACACACCTGTAATCCTAAAGTGCTGGAGGGAGAGAATCAGAAGTTTAGGGTCATCCTAGGCTACAGATGGTCTATGTGAGACCTTGTCTCACAAAACAAAATAAAATACGTAAAACTTTCATATCAGTCCATGAACCACTTTGGCTTTCATTTTCCTACTCCAAATACCTTCAAGGCTATATTTAAAACATTCTTCATAGAATTCAGGTCTAGATAAACTGTTCCTTTTGCTTTCTGCTCCTGAAGGTAATCAGAACCCATGTTAACTCTCCTAGCAAATGCAGTTCTTCTGTTTGGATTGGATTCTGAGATCTTTAAAGCACAGATTCCAGATTTCACTGTGACTTTACAAAAGTCTCCAGGGAATACTCCTTGTTGCTGCTTCTTGGTCCCCTCAACCCCTGAGAGTAAAGATGGGTGAAGAACGATCAGAAAACCGTATGTTGTGGGTCTCTGCCACTCACCTATCACCTAGGGACTGCTAGTTTTCCTCAGAAAATTCTGTGCATTTTGAGCTGATACCTAGGTTTTCTTGTGGGGCATAAACTCACTTCTTTGGATGTGGGTCTCTGGAATGCTGCATTGACCCAGATGTGGAACACAGCTGTTCTTCCAATGCTCAACACAGCTGTTCTTCCAATGTTCTGTCCCAAACTCTCTCCTATGAAATCTTCATGAACAAACAAGCCCTCGCCACAGAATTAGGGAGGCATGATTCTTGGTCTGCACGTGAGGCTGCTTACTGACCTCTGTGGTGGGAAAACTTCTGTGAGACATTGTAATGAGAGAAGGGCGCTGCCCACTTGTCCTTTCTCTAGCCTTGCTCGTAGTGGGTTTTTCTCCTTCTTCTTCTGTATAAAGCCATATGGTAACTATTTTAGATTCTGTGGGCCATGTGGTTTCTGTTAACCTACTGAACTTTGCCCTTGAATTGTGAAAGCAGCCACAGATGATACATAAACAAATTACTATGGCTATAGTCCAATAGAACATTATTTGCAAAAATAGACGGTGGCCAAACATGGCCTTTGCTTCCAACCTTGTTAATCTTGCCATACATTGTTGTGTCTGATATCTGTAAGTTCTGTCTACCTACTCATATTTGTCTCTTTTCTTCAACCATATCCCCTATCCAAATCATCACCAACAACCACAAATTACCTTTTCTTGCTACATAGAACATCTCTTATATTATTTTCAAGAACTGTGCCATCAAAGGCAATTAATCATTTGAAATCTCAACTTGTACCCAAACTATTAGAATGGTGTTTTAATAAGCAATAGAGCGCTCTTATTACAAAAGATTCTGGCACATACTATTTAGACAGTACTGCATTCGCTGCATCAGCACATTCCATAACATGTCCAACTCTATCATCAAAGGCTTCACGTTCTAATGCCTCTGGGATCAGGTAAGGCCTAGGGGAACATGGAAATCTGGGAAAACTTGGGAGGTTATTGTAACTGAAGACAATGTCAATCTTCAAGGACAACAGTGTGGTCAATCAACACAACAGACCCTTGGGCCCAGGTTAGTTCAGTGACTTTCAGTGAGTGGGGCATGCTAAAATGACCTACATGTACTGTCTCTATACATTTAAAACCAAGACTCAGTACTCACATAGTTTTTCTCATAGCTGGTAAATGACAGAACATTTTTTAAATACTGGAATGTTGCTGCTATATGTCTTGGGAATCCCTTGACAGTCCTAGTTCCTGTCTTTAGGGAACATACAGTCTAATAAGTATAAGATACAAGTAAGATATTAATTGGGTACTTAGGGATATAATCCATGATAGAGCTGTTATGGTGGTGGTGTATGCCTATAATCCTAGCACCTTGAGGCCAAGGCTGGGTGGAAACCAGGAGTTCAAATATATCCTAACCTACATAGTGAGTGTGAAGTCAACCTGGGCCACATGAGTCCCTGTCTGAATGTAAGAAAAGAAGAGCTGTGATAAGAATCGGTTGGGATGTTCTGCAAGAACGAGGTTGGTGGAATCTATTTATACAAGTTGGGATTTGTTTACTGCTTTATATTCTGGCACTCTTCTAAAAGGCAGGATTTTATCAGACAGATTTTGTATGGACCCCAAAGACTAAGAGTCCAGCAAGTACAAAGACACTGAGGTGAAAGGGAACACGCTTCTTTCAAGGAAAGGCATGGGAAATTGAGATTCTAGTGGAGAGGGACAGATGAGGGTGAGCAGAGAAAAAGCCTTGAGGAGGGATCACTACTAGGCCACTAGGAAGTCATCCCCAGGTTTCAGGCAGTATCAAATTTCCCTTGATAATATCCTTCCAGGTGATTATAGACAACAGCTTAGAAAGAGTGAGGACTAAAAGCATGGCATGCAATTATAACCCAGGAAGGAGATGATAGGGCTAAATGAAGTGATCAGTTAGCAGCATTGAGGTTGGAGAGTCATTCAGCAACAGTATCGCCACAGGATGAATGGGAGAAGGAGAAAAAGGCAAAGTGATGCCCTGGATCATTTCTGAGGTTCTCGCTTTTTCTCTCCAGCAGAGTGAGTTGGTGTCAGTGAAGAAATAACTGGGGTGTTATGTGATTGGAACCTAATGCAGTTAGACAGACCCTTCTTCATAAGGCTGCTGCACCCCGGGTTTGTTCTTTAGGTCCAGCAAAGTATTGCAATCTGGTTCTCTCTGACTTCTCTTTCCTATACCTTCTCCCTTCCTATCCTTGTTACCCACCTTTTCTCTAACCCATTTTCTCTTCCTTCAGAGACAAAGACATGGTTGAGTCTCTGAGTTATTCATTTTTCCCAAGAGGAAACAGGAGGGTCTGCTACATGTAGTGAACAAAGTGAGGTATTTGCAGTCTGATAGATGAGGTTGAAAGCCCAATTCAGCCACTTAATCACTTAGAAACTTGGGCAAGCTACTCAGCCTGCTTGGGTCTGGCTTGCTTTGACTTGAAATGGAGTTAAAAATAGACTACTTTTTTTTTAGTGTGTGCTTTGATGGCCCAATGCCATGAAACTTAGAGCAGCACAGACTGAGAGATGAATTCTTGCTATTGCTTCTGCAACCCAAGTGGCCCTGATTTTCTACCATCCCTATGCTGTGAACTCATTGTTTCAGTGGTATCTCATCCTATAACCATGCAAATGTCATTCTTCTAGAAAATGCAGCTACTAAAGATCTGAAAAACAATTAGTATATGTGAACTAATAAGAGACAGTCCATAAAGCTGTTTCTACCTAGAACAAGCACTTTGGAGAGGAATGCACATTTATTTATTTGTTCTCTTGGAGGGAACTGGAAAACCACCTCCTCTTCCTGAAGGGACAGTGGTTTGGCAGCCAATGATGCTGCCAATGTAGCCTACGCATTTGTTCATTCAACACGCATAGTATTGTTTTCTGTCAAATGTGACACACTCATATGGCAAACATCAGCATCATTTATGTCCCCATAAAGCTTACTTAAGACATAAGGAATATCACAAATTTTTTGCCCTTGGAGAGACTGGGAAGCACATAATTATTCTGCTTGGGAGTCAGTGGAAGATACAGCACTAAGCAGTCTGTGAGGAGAATGCTACCAGGGAGTAAGAGACACGACATGAGAAGGCACCATGTTGGCTTGTTCACCTCATCAAGGAATGTTTATATTGGTCAGTTCATTCAGGTATTTTACTACAGCGTGCAGGCATCTCCAACGCATCACAAGTGTATGGTTTCTGTCATTGATAGCATTTGCCTAGTTTACACAAGAATCTAAATCCTCTCTCCCTCTCTTACACACACACACACACACACACACACACACACCTCCATAAGTATGGATTTTAGGACTGAAAAATATTTTAGAAGGAAAAATTAACATTTTGAGAACCTACAAATCAGGAGAGCTGACTACTTTCATATATGCTGTATCCCCTTATCAATTGGAATACTGTGTGTCTGTACTTCATAGCTTTAGAAATTTAGATAGCAAGTTAATACTTAAAATGGCTTGCAACTCTAACTAGAGTTCAAGAAACATCATTTATTTGGAGTAGACAATTGTTAGAAATGGGAAGATAAGGGCAGTTGTGCAAATGGAAACTTTGTTATTAAATTGGTCCTTTGGGTGCTGTCAGACCCTTCCAAACTTGCTTCTTCATCAGCTCTCATTACTTGCTTGTCAGCCACATTTTACTGTACAAACAGTCTGTAGACATCCTCTGTCTGTCACAGAGCATTTTGGACTGTTCCTCATGTCTATTTCCTAAAGAGGAAGTTTCTTATTTACCAACATACCCTTATCTAGGCTCTGGGCAGTACTTGCAGAGAGAAAATCCTGAGTTCATGATCCACCTTCCAACCGGTGTCTAACCTGGGTAATCTGCTCTATCTTAATAGTGTGATAGCAACTGGCAAGGGCAATGACGTGGAGATAAGGCTGGCCCCATCTCTCTCTCTGTCAGCAAGCCTGGCACCTTGTTCATTTTTATTCTTGAGTAAGTGACTCCATCACTGCTCCCTTGCTGAGTTCCCCGTGGCAGCCTTTGTGAAGCTGTGCAGACTGTGAATCACTCCTATCAGGTCTGGAGGCAGTGGAGTTTTATAACTTTTGTTTAAATAGGGCCATTTGCCATATAGTGGATTGGCCTATAACACCAAGGAAACAGCTTCCACAGAGGACTTTTGCTTTTAGGGGTTACTACTGAGAGGGCAGCCTTGTGTTTCACACTGGCTTTCTTGCAGCTGGGACCTATGTCCCAGGAATTGAGAGAATTTGTTACTTGGAGGGAAATGGGGTGGGACGCAAGGCTATGGGATGATTTTATAGTTCCAGTAGAGCAGGGATGCCCAGGGACACCCAACAGTGCGCAATTTGAGACATAACAAATGTTGAAAATAGAGCCTATGGGAAGGCTGCATGGGTAAAAATCACTTGTATAAGCCTAAAGACCTGAATGTATTCCCTGGAACCCATGAAAAGCCAGATGTGGCACACATCTGTAATCATAGCACTCCTAGGGCAAGATGGGAGGTGTAGAAAGAAGAATCACTTATGCTGTGCAAAGTCCTTCTCTCTAGGTGTTGCTTTTATTGGTTAATGAATAAATCTGTTTTGATCAGTGGCTTAGCAGACTAGGACAAGGAGGGAGTTCCAAGCAGATAGTGGAGGAGAGAGTAGGCAGAGGCAAGGAGACGCCATGTAGCTGCCTCTGCAGACAGACTCACTGGAATCTTGCCAATAAACGACAGCCATGTGACAATACATAGACTAACGGAGATGGGTTAATTTAGCATTTAAGAGTTAGCCAGAAATATGCTTAAGCTATTGGCCAAACAGTATTGCCAATAATATAGTAATTTTTTTATTACTGAGTAATTATTTTTAATTACAGGAGTAATTATTTCAGGTCTGAGATGCTGCGAAGAAAGGAGTCCCCTCCTAGTACACACCCGGAAACTCATGGGCCACATAGGTTGAAGTTTGCAGAACAGCAGCAACAAGGCAGAAGGAGAGAACCGACTCCACAAACTGTCCTCTGACTTCCTCTTATGAGCTACACCTCACGTACTACTGCACATGTGCATAATAATTGATGATGATAATGATGATGAATTGTTAAAGTACTAGAGGTACTGAGTTGGTAAAGTATAAGGGCCTGAGTTTGCTCAGAAACAGCTATGCGACATGTGCATATCATCCCACATTTGAGGATGCAGAGACAGGCAGATTTCTGGGGATTCCTGGCCTCTCAGCCTAGCCCACTGAGCATATTTGGGGGCACTGGGATCTTTTCTTCAAAACAAACAAATAAACAAAAATTGTCAGCCTGTGACTGATGGTGGAGATTGGCCTCTGGTGTTCACTTATGCCATGGGTGCCCATGTTACATATACCTGAGTGCACACATGAAGATGAAAACACACCTGATCAAACTTTCCAAGAAAAATGGAGGGGGAAAGAACATGCTCACTCTAATCATCCTCGAAGATTCATTAAAGCAGATTCTCACATCCAAATTATTCAAGAAACAGAAGAACAGATTCCTGTTCACAAAAGCTCAGCGCATTTGCATGGTTCTGTATGAGCCGGGAGAGGACCAAGTACTGGTTACCAATCACTGTGCCTTACTCTGGACTTTAGAGTTCCTAGTTTAAATACCAACACTTAAAAATTATAGATACCGACAACAGTATAATAACAGAATATCAGCTTTTGGTATTCAAAGTGTCCATTGCCTTATAAGAATATCAAGTCACAAATCCAAGGGACATTGATGACATAAACAACTTTCTCTGCACATAACTAGACTGAAAAATCATCCTTTCTCTTCTGATTGTGATTACCTCTCCACAATCACACCCTTGTGCTATGTTAGTCCTCTTTAAAAAGGCCCCATCCTTGAGAGAAAACCCCTGTTCTTTCCAATGTGTTTTGGGGATGGGTTATAAACTACTCTAAATACAAACAATCGCTAGCCCAATAATGATACCAAAGTTCATACACTTGCACTCAATAATTGGAGAGTAATTAAAGGAAAACAGTCAAGAATCTGCTACATGCTGCCATTTCCATAATTAAACAATAAAACTACTATATCATTTCACACAGACATTGTAAATACTAAATTAAGAAGCTCCGATGAAATGTCAGAAGCATTTTCTTATGAGTTTATATCAGCCATGTGATTACCATATTGATTCTGCATGCCAATGAGATAGCATTCCACTGTGTTTATTTTTCTCCCAATTGCCTTCCGGAAAGTAATAAAATTAAATCCAATATGATATTAAATGTAAATATGCACGGATATTATATGTAAATACCCATTTTAAACTCTCTTTGCTTTTTGATATTTTCTGAGCATAATGTTGTCAAGCCAACAGTAATATTCCTATTCCCCACACAGCCCACCCTCACTTCTAACACCAAGAGGAAGAACACCCTTTATAATTCCACTTGACATTTGTTTCATGATATATGGAAAATAAAATACTAAAAAAAAAGTTTTTCAAAGTTACAGCACTGAGAGCTTCTCAGCTAAGGAATTTTGATTTCCCATGCTGCCATTCTGAATAGCTCTTCCTTCACCCTTTTACTTCTTGTGATGTTAATTTTATTTTCTGCCAATTTTATCACTTGGCACTAATTGAATCATTAAAACAGCTGCACTCATCTGGCTATGGATTAAAATTGTCATCTAGGATTCTGTTCTTGCACTTCCGTTATCAAGAAGGCCTTTACTGTATTTGCAGAAAACGAGGCTTTTCATCAAGGTTAACTAAATAAGAACCTGCAGCAAGAATCAGGCTCTCAAGCCGCAGGAGGACTGGCCACACACAGCAGCACGGATTGGTGCACATGCTCCCTGAAGAAAAATGACAAAGGTAATGGGGGCTTGTTGGAAGACAGGAGACTGACCCAACCCACTTCTTTACATGGGATGGTTAGAGATCTAGAGGCCTTAAAGAATTCCTACTGAAACTCTCTCTTCCTTCCTTCTAGGATTTGCTGTTGTAGAACCTCTGTCTTCCCTGCACTTGCTATGCACCCTCTAGGGCACAGTAAGTCACCTATTTTCACAGAGACTGATCTTTGTTGAATTTTCTCTTCATGTGTACATTTGCACATCTGGCAGTCTGGGGCACCCAGAAAATTTAGCTGTTTGGGTTAAGGATTTTTAAGGTCACAACTGATAATGAATGAACTAAGTTAAGAATGGCGTGTGTATTTTTCCCTGTTCAAACAAAATGAAATCTTCACACAATATATAAAAAAGCTTATCCTTTCATCCCATTTTTTGGAAATGACCAAAAAGAAAGGTAAAATATACGATTGAACTTGACTTTTCTATAAAGTATACTGAAACTATTTTGTAAGTAGAGGTTTTGTATAATCATTTTAAATGGAAACACCATTGGCTGCATTTTTGATAAAAGCCACTGAAGCATTTCTCTGGGTAGATGTACCCAGAACTCCTGGCAGTCCAATTAATCTGGTAATTCTAATAGTGTGATAATGATTGACTTGAGAAATGTTTTCATCTTTCCAACAGATTGTTTCTCTTATACAACAACAAATAGACAAAATGATTCTTACCCTTCTTTCAAAAGTTTTTTTTTACATTTATTTGCGTGCGCACACATGCTTGCATGCACAGGGGCATGTGTTACAGCTCACATATCAGAGCCAAAGGTCAGTTTGCAAGAGTCATTTCTATTTTTCCTCCATGTGAGTCCTGGGACTGAATTAAGTCATAAGGACACTTGGCAGCATGTGCTTTTACTCCAGAGTCACCTCATTGATCCTTCCTTTTCCCTATAAAATTAACTACTTATTAGATCAAAAGAATAGATGATCTTGGAGTAATAGATGTATAATTTTATTAATGCCAATAGTGAATAAAGAATCCATGACTCCTCCCTCTCCCTGTTCATGATGGACTATTCAGTTTGTTTTTGACAAACAGCTTGCAAGAGTTTATTATACAATAGGAAGTTTAAAAACATAGTTTATATACCTATATTTATCTGTCTATCCATCCATTTAGTGGTGCGTGTGTGTGTGTATGTGTTGTGGTGTATATTTGAGCACATGTGCAGACTCTGTATTCAAATATGTATATGGAATTAATAGGTAATAGGTCTCGTGTTTCTCTGGACTCACTTATTAATCTCTACCCTAAGCAAGAAATCAAGTTAGACAAGGGCAAAGATGACATTGCTTTGCAGGGAAGGGGCTTTTCAATCAAGCTGGAGTTTTAGGAATGCCAGTGGTGATTTAAAGTGATCTTAGTTGTGTTTTGTTACGGCTGTATTACAACTGTATCTTCTTGTCATAGGCATGTGACTTTGGGTCCCGAAAGACATTATTCATGCAATATGATGGCCACTCTTCTAGCTTGATGTCAAGATAAATTAATCAGAGATGCCATCTTGCAAGTGAAGAAATTGAATGAGATGATGCAGAGGTGTACAGTTTCCTCAAAGTAGCCTTCGTGGAGGAAGTCAGGATGGGCAAAGGTGCTTTGCCTGTTTTCTCTGATGTACCTCTGTGTGCAACTCAGGGTCAATTCCTCTGAAGGACCTGCTACAGAGGTCTTCTCTAATCAGTCCATAGGGTTGAAGTGTCAAAAAGAGATGCTCAGGGGAGGTTGCTTTCATGGCTCCGGCGATGTCTGCATGGTATCAGAGTTAGTCCCTCATCTATACCATAACTCAAAGAACAAAAAGAATAAGTAATGTGCTGACCTGGCCCACTACAGGTGATGTCTCCAACTCTCCCTTTTTCAGCTCACATCATAGCTCTATCATGGGCGAGTCTATGAAGACCCCATTCCAAACTCATGGCCCCTGTCTCTACTCATCTAGACTAGAGGGGGAAATGGTGCAGTCTTAAGATCCTGTGTGGTTTTCTGACTTCCAGATTTCTAACGCTGGAGGCTTTTGCAAAAATATCTATTTTGGACTCTGTCATCACCTCCCAACTATTTCTTTTTTCAGTTGTCCCCTCAGCCACAAAATCTGGTCTGCAGTAAAGCCATCAACTTGTTTACCTTATGTTTATGAGATTACAAGTTTGACTGTTCCTAATGACTTTTCAGAATCTATTATTGGATCTTTCACACCCCATCGAAAAAGCTCTCATTAACATTAAAGAATAGTTTCCTATAAATTAAGTAGAATTGCATCAAAGGAAGTGACTTCCTTCAAACTTCCAATTTCTGTCTCAAGGAGCATATAGCCTGTCTAAAGATAAATATAAGATTTTTTTCAAGTTCTCTCACATTAGCAAAAACAACTTGAAGCTATTATCATTTTAAATGAACCATCAAAAAGTGTCACTTCTAAAACAAAATGCCACCCTTAAATTGTAATTTATATAAACTTTCCAAAGCCACTCGTGAAATGAAATGATATTCACACATATTTTACATTTTGAAATGAAAACTTTGGGGGAGAGCTGGCACCAATTTCAAGAAATGTTGAGGGATATAGGAAACGGAGCTCCATCCTTGCTTCTGTAGGAAGAACATGTGCAGTTGTGAAAGTATGCATAGCTTAAAGATGCAGGTCGAAGGACAGAGATGCTGGGCTACGTGTGGAGGTGCATTTGATCAAGCTGGTAGTGTGTTTTGATTGCTCTTGTTTAACTAACTTGAGTATAGCAAGATCCATTGTATTGTTGCCTCTTTTAGTTTTGATCAAATTATCAAAGGGTGGTTTAGGTTGAACTAGTTATCTTAATTGGTACAATGCACACAGTACAATATATTGATCTACATGAATAGGTTCCAGATCAATTGTCCTTTTGAAAATAATATTTACACTTAGAAGGGTCACTGAAAACAAAGGTTAAAACTAATTTCCCCTTAACCATAGTAATTAATAAATCCCTGACGTCCTGAGTGGTTTTGAATCAATATAGAAAATCACAAGGAATTTATTTATTGCTCCTCAAAACCCGTCTTTGAGTCCAGGAGGCACAGAAGATGGTGAAGCCATTATTTTAGCACACTGGCAGATGGAGAGAACTGAGTCACAAGCCAGTTGGGTGATTTGGCGAAAACCAAAGCATCAAATATGATGACTGCAATCTCAGAATAGTGTTCTCAACTCCTACCTCCCATCTGTTCCTTACAAGAGACTGAGAGCCAGTTATCTGTTACTTTGCAAGACACATCTAGCTATTCTATTAAAAGGGGTAGAGCTGGTCCCAGCAAAGTTTGCCTTGTCTATCTCAGACCCACACTTCTTGTTCATACCGTATTTGGGAAGGGGTGTGTATGGACAGCTGGTATAAGGGATCTTTATTCTTGATGAAGAAAACAGAGTTTAGCTGTTTCTCATGTGTAGAGAAATTGGTACTTTGCATCTTTTTTTTAAAAAAAACCTCCAGCTTTACTACACTTTTGTGGTGTGGGATGCTATGAAGCAAATTGATAATGGCAGGGCAGGTGTTGGTAAAACAGAATATTTACTGAACTGTAAAGAAAATGCTGAGTTCTGGACTTACCTGTGGCTAGAGAACCCATGCTTTGATTTTAATTTTCCTCTCTGGACTTAATTTTGAGACCTGACATGTAAGTACCTACGGTAGATTGCCTGACCCCTAAGGCTGCCCTGACAGGAGGATGCTAGAGGATTGCTCCAAGGATTCTCCCTCTATGGCAGGGAATAACGCTGGTCCCTCACAGGAAATTACAGCCACAATAAGACTGCTTTGCCTCCTGACTGGTTTAGACCAGTGCTCCCAACTGTCACTATAGGTCACATTCACTGCAACCCTTGTTTCCAGATGATTTGCTATTTGGAATGTTAAGTGTGCTGATTTAAGAGGTCTCCCAGCTCCCTCTGCTAAGTTTTTCAAAATACCTCAGAGTGTTTCTGATAGTTTTTATTTTTAACTCTGTAGTATTCTTGTTTTGTATGTCTTTGCTCTTTTCCAAGGAATTACAGAAAGCAGAGGGGGATACTTGACAGGGTGTAAGCTTTGGGACATTCCTTAAATCTTATCGTATTGCTGGAGAAATGGCTCAGTGGCTACAAAAACTTCCCGTTCTTCCAAAAAAACAGAGTTTGGTTCCCTGCATTACTGCAGGGCAACTCACAACTCCTTGTATCCAGCTTCAGAGGATCTGATACTCTTCTGGATTCCAGAGGTCTCAAATATTCACACAGAAGCATTTGTGTGCGCACACGCATGTATTCATGCACACACACACATTCATACACACAAATATAAGAATGAATCTTTAAAAAAAATAACCACACCATCTCCTTAGACCTAGCTAAACATTCCCAGGCAGAATTGGTTGAGTTGGAGCAAGACTAGGAAAGCTGGAAAACATTGATTATTGAATGTAAGCAGAGTGCCGTTTGTAACACCAAGCTTCACTTCTTTGATTTAATTCTGATAGTTTTCCCTTGCCTCTCATTCACCCTAGAAAAAGTTTGAATTCATCCATTAAAACTCCCCACTACAGACGAAGCAGCCTGCCTCACAGCTCCATCCAATCTCTGAAGCCCCAAGGTGAAACAGCAGAGGCACCCGGAGTATCCAATTCTGGCTTTGTAGCTAATTAAAATCCTTAGGGATGTGCTAATTCCAGGATGATATTTTTGCCTAAAGCAGTGGACAGTCACTAACAATGAATGATGTTGGATCCCCAGGCCACTATTAATCTGGTTTTCTTAAGTTAAACACATCTGGTGAACAAAAATTAATCTCTTATCTAAATCAAGGAACCATCTAAGATTGGGGGAATCTTCAAAGTATCTCCCATGCCATCTGCTTGAATGAAATCAAGATTATAGCAAAGACTCGGCAGCACTCAGTTCCTGTTTACAACTTTTGTTGTTGGTACGAAAATGCCAGAATCTTCTGTTGCTTTACCACATGGATTCTCACTTTTCCACAAAGCCTAATTGTAAATTACTCTGTAAGTAGTTTTGAAGTATTTCTGTTTCAGTAATCACCCCCTTCCAAGTCTTGTGTGTGAGGAAGAAAACCTACATAGTGACATATGATTTTGTTCTAAGATTACAGAGAGAGAGAGAGAGAGAGAGAGAGAGAGAGAGAGAGAGAGAGAGAGAGAGAAGGGAGGAGGGAGAAGAGAGCTCTAGTTAGTTTTCACCCCAATGTTTTGCTTTTATACTTAATGTCTGGAGAAAGTCAATATGAAAGAGAAACACCTGCTGCTTTTCAAAATGGAACCGTACACACATGTGGCTTTGAGCTCTCACAGGGACTGAACCTGTGATTTCAATTCTTGTACTGTGAACCTGCGAGTAACGAATGGAAGCCACAGTTCCTATGGCAGGCATTTCGATAGGCTGTCAGGGAGCTCATTTTGCTGTCATTCCCTACTTTTTCAAAACATTATCTTTACATAAATCAAATGTAGCAGTGAAAAATGAAACACATGAACAAACACACACGATGGGGCACCCCAAAGAGCACTTCTATTATTCATCTCCGGTGGTGTAAGTTGACGTGGCATCGTCACTGAATAGTTCATAGTTTAGGGCTATTATTAAAGTTTTAAACTGAACAAGGAAATAAAAATGCTTTTGGTCAAGGATCAGCTTCTAGTATTAAATAGCTTTGGGAAATTTATTGAAAGAATGTTATGTATACCATAGTCATATTTAAGTAAGATTACTCTATAATTTTTTCCTGCTTTCTTCAGATTAAGATAGACATGGGATTGTAGGTTCACAAGGAATTTCAGGAAAAGGTAAGCTGCATCTTACTATTGATTATACAATTTATTCTTCACTGTACAGTCTAAGTCCTAATTTGCAATCTTTCAATCATAACACGCTTGTCCAAATCCCTGTGTTTCAGATAAATGAGGAGCCAGACTTCCCCAGTCCCTGTAAGAATTTATTAAAGATGATAATAGGAAGAAATACCTTATATGAGTGAGTGGCAAAATCAACCACACTGCATATTTGATGAATACATATACACAAAAGGAATTATTTTTTCATGGTTAACACACTATAATTACAAATAGTAAATTATTATTTCAGTATTCATATTCTAATTTAGCAATTCCAAGGATCTTTAAGATCTAACTCAACATAATCCATTTTAGGAAATCCCACTCAGTCAGAGTATGTTCCAAAGCACCAACCTTGTGGATTTGAACTCAGAATAATGCTAGTTAATATTCCATTTCATGGCCTCAGTGGATAGCCATAATTCGTGAAAATATGTGTCACTGGCCTCAGAGTGGCCATGGTATTTGCTCCTCAATTTATCACTAGTAAATCATTCCCAATTCGAAGCTGATTTTCAACCCACTATGTTTCAGTTGCATGACTGTTGATTTATGAAGGACATTCATGCTCAAAATAATTATGCAATTGCTTTTCGTTTCAGGCCTGGGACTAAAACTTGAGCCTTTATTCTCCATCCAGTAAAATTTCCATTTCAGTCTAAATCCCCCTAAGCTCTCCTGGAGGAATAAAATTGACCATGTCTCTTCAGTGACTTTGTGTGCGTGTGTGTGTGTGTGTGTGTGTGTGTGTGTGTGTAAAACACAGATATCTCGGTGCTGCAGCTACTCCATTAAACACATCGCTATCTGGGGGACTCAACACAGTCACCCAGCCCTTAAGGTTCCCTGGTTTAGCACTAAAAGAGAAGGCTGAATTTACTTGACTGAAGGGAGACAACATTTGGGACAGAAAAGAATGAAAGGAGCAAAGAACAGAACAAAATAGCAGCTCTGGCCAACATTCTGAGTCACTTTCAGGGTTGTAAAATGACTTAGAGCCCGGGAAATGTTGGCAGGACACTCTGCATACATCACACGTTGCAGGCACATTACTCAAATGCTCTCTGGCTCACAATTACAGGCAACGATTTCTGAGGCCCTGTTGCAGTTCCAAACAGCTCGCTGTATTCACTTGCCTAACTAAGGGCCTTTGGCCTGAGTCAGTGGAAGCCTTCCAGAAGCCTGTAAACCACCCCGAGCTGGTGCCTAACTCTGCTGTCAATCACATGATGACTGTGACCTTGTGCAACTGGATAGAAGTGTAGAACGTTCATGCAAACCCACATGACCTGCATTTCCTCAGCTCTTCTTGGCATAAGCATACATACAACATACGACCAAACTGGCCAGGGTGTGGTCCGGCCAATGCTTTGAGCTGATTTCAGGTTTGACTATATAGTAAACTTTGAGAATCAACTGGTCCTCTTATTTGATTAATTAATCGGCCAAAAGAGTAATCATACTGCTAGTGACTCAACTGGAAGATGGAGATTTCCTTGAATGTTTGGGAAAATCTATTGTCTTATCTTCTATGTGGGAGTTATTGTTTTTATTTTAACAATATTCTTTTCTATTTTCCTATTGAAAATGGATTTTTTTCATACAATATATTCTGAGTATGGTTTCCTCTGAGATCCTCTCCTCCTCCCCATCCCATCAGAATTCGTACCCTTTCTGTCTCTCATTATTCTTAAGAAGACAGAAATGGGAACGATGTATAAAATGTACCTTCCAAGGATGGATGCTAAGAATTTTACTTATTGAAGAGTAAAGTTGTCAACATTAGTAAATTTTAATTTGAACAAAACGTTTATTCTAGCAACGAAGAAGCATGACATGTTATCCAACACCTCCCCCATCCCATTCGTCAGTGAAAATTTCTGCTTTACTGATTGGCTGGAGGCTGGCAAGACCAGGTAGAAGATTCTAGCACTATCTATGGAAGTAACTCTTGGAAAGCCGAGGTGAGTCAATTCAATATGTGTTCTTTTCTTAAGTGCTTCATGCTGGCACACCGACTTTCACCATGACTTACAGAAGGAGTCATGAATCACTGTTATTAAGACCATCACTGTGACATAGAACAAGCACAGAGATCATATTACTCTGTCTCTAGGATATGAGTTCACAGAGTCTAACAATGTCAATATGCTTTCTTCTTTTGTTCGTTGTTTTGTAACCATCAAAATTATTTTTGATGCCGGGCGATGGTGGCGCACGCCTTTAATCCCAGCACTCGGGAGGCAGAGGCAGGCAGATCTCTGTGAGTTCGAGACCACCCTGGTCTACAGAGCTAGTGCCAGGACAGGCTCCAAAGCCACAGAGAAACCCTGTCTCGAAAAACCAAAAAAAAAAAAAATTATTTTTGACCAGCACAGTTAGTGCATTAATTCCTGGTAAACTGGAATAAAAAAATACTAAATATATAGATACTTAAGCCAATTTGTTTCCTGTATGAGACTAGGTTGTTATTTTTGAATATTCCAAACACCATTTTATGTCTTTCTGAAGAATTCCAATATGTGTCATTTATATAAGAATTAATGTTGACTTCAATAGTTGAACAAAAATTGAGGTCTGTATAGAATATCAGAGGTCAAGAGTAGATATTACTCTTGCAGGGGACTCAAGTTCCGTTCCCCAGCACACCTGCTAGGTGTCTCATAACCACCTGTGATTCCAGCTCTAGGAAGGGAATGTGAGACCCTCTTCTTGCCTCAGTGGGTACCTGCAACCATACGCACACATCCATACACAGACACAGGCATATGCACATAAGTAAAAATAATTTTCTTCCAAAACTGTTAAGGGTGTTTGTGTGTGTGTGTGTGGTGTGTGTGTGTGTGTGTGTGTGTGTGTGTGTGTGTGTGTAGGGAGAGAGAGAGAGAAGGAGAGAGAGAGCGCGAGCGAGTGAGCATGTGAAATCATCGAGGCATCACTTCTGTACATGTTGGCACTAAGACAGCCATTCCGTTCTGCAGTCAAACTGAAGGTCCAGATGCTCATTAGCACACTATTAGAGAGGATCCTTTTATACTTTTTTATTCCATAATTGCACAGAATTTTATAATGTAAAATATCCCGGGTTTTATTTTATTTATGTCAGCGGAGTCGTTTTAGTGATAAGATGGGTGATGAAGTGACTTTTGTGATAATTACCCCTCTGCCTCTCCAGTTTCCCCCCAAATAAGTTGAGAATTTAGACTGAAATGCATCCCAAGGGGCTGAAGACAGTGGCCCCGAGGTAAAAGCAATTTTAGCCTTCATCACAGCTGCTCCCTCAGCTCTCCATTCATTCTGTGGCTTGAATAGAGAATACATTGCCTAGATTTGCAAAATATATGGAAAATAATTCTACCTCTGGTTCATTGTCCTCTTGGCTATTTTTCTCATTTTCAAGCTTCATGGAACTATTTGGGGCCTTCCCAGTACACTTAACGTAGCTTTAAAATAGATTTGAGCCTCCTTGACGAAACTGCCTTTCTAATTCTGCATCTACCACAGCAGCCCTCTCTGAGAGCTCTGTCAGGTGTTTCGAGCATGCACACATTTATCTGCCTCTTTTTCTAGTTAGGAATAATAGGAAACAAAATTGAAGATTTATAGTTACAATGTGATTTTGTGAAAAACCTTGTAAGGACAGCTTTCTGACTTCTTGGCAAAGACACAAATAAAATGTGAACTATTCTAAAACATAAGATATCGTCTCGTTTGGGACCCTATGAGGCACTTGGTATATACCATCTCATATTTTAGAAATAACCCCAAATCCCTGGATGAACATCAGTTAGGAAAAGGTATGCCTGCATTATTCAACCTTGCCAGCTCCGTTTTGTGGTTCCTTCGTGACTAACTGATAAAAACAAAAGACCAACTCTTCTTGTTTTCTGTCTGTGTGGTGTATGCATGTGTGTGTATGTGTGTGTACCTATTCCTGAGCGTGTGTGTGTGTGTGTGTGTAGAGCCCAGAGGTTGACAATAGTATCTTTTTCTATTGTTCTCTATTTTTATTTGTTAAGTCTTTAATTTTTGAAGCTATAATTGTCTTTCTTCATTTCCTTTCCTTTCCTCCCTCTATGTCCTTCCATATATACCCTTCCCAATCTCTTTCAAATTCATGACCTCTTTGTTCATTAATTGTTATTGCTCTGTGTGTGTGTGTGTGTGTGTTTCTAAATATAACCTGCTCCCTGCTCAGTCTGTATACTGCTACCTGTATGTTTGCTCTCAGGGATGACAATTTGGCAGTGGACAACCAGTTGGTGATCTATCCCTATGAAGATCACATCTTCTGCACCCAACTTTCCTCAGTTGCCCTTGGTTCTTTGTGTAGAGTTGAGGCCGACTTGGCTTTGGCCCATCTAGTTTGGCGTGCCCATTTCTACCCTACTTTTGGAGAAAGAATCTCTTACTGATTCTTCATTCTGCTATTTCTACTGCAGCGGATGCCCAGTGAGTCTACAGATCCATGTGTCTCCTAATCCCACACTGAGGTACTGGGGCCATGGAAGGAGGACCGGGAGTATCATACTCCTCTTTTGTACATAGGTGCTAAAGATTCCAACTCAGGTCCTCATGCTTTGGCATCAAGCACTTTACCTACCGATCCATCACTCTGGTCCAGAACTGCTCTTCCTAACCTCATGATACTCTTCAGGACCTGCTTACTTTTAAAATAAAATACACGTGCCCACTAAGTGCATCGATCATTGTTTTAAAAGGCAAGTAAAATTATGTTAGAAATACTTTTTCAGCTCCTTCCAGCTTTGACGGTGGAAGATTTATCAGCAAAATTATTATATTTAGTTATATTTATTTCACAAAGTTTGGTATATAGAAGATACTCACTCGCTAAATAATTGTGAAACACAGACCCATCTAGAAAGAAAGTTTTTTTTTTTTCAATTAGCTTTATTACTATGAGAGTCTGTAACTCAAGTAAAGAGAATGGCACCCATTTCCCTTCGAATATGTTCTCCGAGCACTGGGCAAGTTTAGTTTGCCTAAAGTCTTCTATGCTTCCTGATTAAATCCTGTCACCCCAACTGGATGTGTGCTGCAGTTGTTACAGCATCATTGGCACTGTTCTCTCTTCTCTTGCCGCCTGTGGTCCCCATTGCTGCTCCTTCTGCCATTACGTATTGTCTTGGTCTTTCTCTCCAATTCACATTTCCCTCCATTCCTCCTTAGAACTGTTTTTTGAGGGGTGGGAGTGTTGAAGCATTGTGAAGAGTCTGGGACTATCTTTTGCAGGATCAGTAGGGAAATGACAATATTCCATGATTTACTTGAGCAACTGCATATTTTGTGCTTACAGTGGAGCTATATGGTATGTTCCCTAACTTTTAGGTTATACATTGAACTTGACATCAGATTCTTGGAGGAGAAACATCCATGTCTGGAAAGTTAGAAACCCTCTGTCTAGCATCTGAACTGTTGCCTTGTGTACTGTGCCAAGTAACTGTTGACTTGCGTGTCTCAGAGGCAATTAAGTGTTTTTCTTTTCCTGTATCCACCAGGTGGATAAAAGCCATTCCCAAATTCTTACACTCATATCTCCGTCTGCCCTACTTTGGGGTTTTATTTGTCTCTATGGTTACAAGTGAAACTATCATGTAGATAATTCCCATGTCACTCTTTTTATCCAAATTATATTTTTAAGAAATACTTTATGCAAAAAATTAATTTAACCCTTCCAATGAAAAGAATAGGAAATGGAATAACACACTGGGTATTTTTCATGACATATTTGGTCTCCAAAACAGCTTCAGAGATAGACCAGTTACAGACGAACAAGTCTGAAAATAGACTTAAGTAAATGATGCCCTACAAATGCCAAATAAGAAAATCACTCTTTTTGTTTCTGTTTATCCTGTCTGTCCTAGAACTCATTCTGTAGACCAGGTTGGCCTTAAACTCATAGAGTTTCACCTACCTCTGCCTCCCAAGTGCCAGGATTAAAGGCATGTGCCACCACTGCCCTGCTAAGAAAGCTACTCCTAAGTGAAAGGCTGCTATGCGAAGACCCAAGTTTTATTCAAAGCTGGCTTCCCTCTCTGAGCATCCTTTCCTGGCATGCAAGAACTCCTCTGCATTTTATTGGTGCCAATACTGGATGTGTTGCTTAGCTCTCTCTACTTTAGCTGGAAGTAACTGCTGGAGGCTGTGGCAGTGCCTTTGTGTAGAAGGTCAGTCTTAAAGCAGACAAAGAAAAGGGGAAGAAACCAAACAAAAATGACAGCAGAATGAAACACAAACAAGCTACAGGTGGTTTGGCAGCAAAGAGCAGAGAGATCATCTTCTCAGCCTTTTAAGGCATATTTTCCATTTTCCCCTCTGCAAACTGTCTTCAGGGCTAATGTTTTTCTAACTGCCAACTCTCCACATTTTATAGCTCAGATGGTCAAATTTAATGATATCAATTGGAATTCAGAACCCAAACATTCTTTATGATATTACTGCCTATTGTTGGGTACATGTAAAGATAGCTAGAATTTATTGTGTACTCATTCTGATCCAAAAACTCATGGCATTTCGTAGGTAGGTATGTAGGTAGATAGGTAGGTAGGTAGATATAGATAGATAGATAGATAGATAGATAGATAGATAGATAGATAGATAGACAGACAGTAGATAGAGGAACATCTTCTTTTGAGACTGGGTTTATCTGAGTAGCCCAGGCTACCCTCAAACTTGAAATCATTTTCTTTCTTCTTCCTGAGTGCTGAAACTACACCACCATGCCCAGACTGCATAATTGCTATTCTCTGTGTGTGCACATGTGGGTATAGGCCATAGGTCAAATTAGGGTGTTGTTCCTAAGGAGACGTCTACATTTTTAGTCTGAGACTCTTACTGGGATGTAAAATTTGCTAATTAGGCTAGGCTAGCTGGGCGGTGGGACCTGGGGATTTTCCCGTCTAGGTCTCCCCAGCATTGAGATTGCAAACATTCACCATCATGTCTGACTTTTTTGTTTGTTTGTTTTTTGTATTTTGAAACAGGGTTTCTCTGTAGCTTTGGAGCCTGTCCTGGAACTAGCTCTTGTAGACCAGGCTGGCCTCGAACTCACAGAATGCTGAAATTAAAGGCTTATTTTACCACTGCCACTCTTTATGTCTGACTTTTTACATAGATACCCAACTCAGGGCCTCATACTTGCATGGCTAGAACTTTATATATACATACACATACACATACACACACACATATTTAACCTGTGGCCTATACCCACATATGTATGTGAGTGTATATATATATTACCCCTGAGTGTATGTGTATATGTATGTATATGTATCAGAGGTATACATATACACTCAGAGGCATGTACTATTTTTATATTCATGCTAGAGGTAAGGAATTCACTTGAGTCTCATGAATGTTATATGACCCACTCTGATCACATTTCATAAGAGACAGAACCAAACAACTTCAAAAGCCTTTGTATTTAGTGAGCTTTCTGTAGTGTTCTTCCAACTTGTTGTTGGTAATTCTCATGAATACACAAGTAATCTTTAAAACTAGGCTTAAGTGGGCACATGGAATGAAGATAAACAAACTTCTGAATTATCACGGAATTGGAAAATCGCCTCTTGATCTATCAGAAGTTGACAGAGTCCTCCAATTATTCACCATGTTGAATTCTGTAGTTTCACTTCTAAGATCCGAGCACATGCACTCACAGTTATTTTCCCAGATATGCATGGCTTCATAAAACTTCTTGACAAAGAAAGCATATGTACTGGGGTTCTGTAAATTGAACTAAATGGTCTGGTGTCAATATAACCTACAGTCAGAAACTCTAGTCCTCAGGGTTTTCTGATGTGTCTTGGACTTTATGCCCCATGTTGATTATCTTAGCTGCTTGACACAGGCCATAGACACTGTACATAACCCACAGCTGAGTCCCTGGGGAAAAGTGATAGAACTCAACAAGAGGTTTTCTAATGACTGACACCAGTCTATTAAGAACTGAGGGACTGAAGCCACATGTAAGACATGCCCAAGCCTTGTCCATGCCTATGTGAAATTCCAGAACATACATTTCAGCCATATTAGCATCTCTTCTTACACATTAAGGTTTAATACAAGACTTAAACTTGGATATTGTAAGTCTTGCTTTATTTTTTCTGGATATGGTGATATTTACCTGTAATCCTAGCAATTTGGAACTGGGATCCCGAGTTCAAGGTCTTCCCCAGGCATATAGGGATGCCTGGTCTCTAGAAACACACAGAAACAAGGGGGACACTAGCAAGCACTCTAGGCACCAATTATTTAAATGAAAGCATTGTTTATAATACTTCATAATATAAGAAACAAATGATTAATTTTAAACAGTATTGTTAAGTGAAACCCTTCACAGGAAGGTAGTCTCATTGGACTACATTTGTCATAATGAAGGTCTCACTCCTGAGTTTGATAGGGAAGTACCTTTCCTGTGTTAAACCTAGACACTATTTTCTTTTGGGTTACACTGGGGAATGGTTGAGAGGAAATATTTAATTGGACAAATGTGTTGCTTTATCTCTAGTTAAGTGCTGGTGTCATTAGAACAAGGACTTGAAAAAGATTGTGAAATGCTGAGCATGTGACAAAAGAGACAAAGGGATCAGGACACTTATCGGTGATTTTTTTTTTTTTTTGCAATGTTGCCATGCTTCATTGTGTTCAGTTTTTCAATCTTATCAGTGACGTAGAATTAATTCTAAGGGCCCTTTAGATGGATACACATCACACTACATTACTTTAATGTTAACTGTATTTAGTTTTCAGTATCAAAAAGTTTTCTGTGAAATGTTTCATTGGTCATTAGAGCTGTTCCTTTCTAAAGCACCTTTGTGCTTGTCAGGAAAATGGGAAAGGAAGGGTGGTGGTCACTTCTCAATAAATACAGAGCTTGGATTGTTTTGTGCACAGCAAGCAGAAGTGGCCTACTTGTCTGCTTTACTCTCTAAGAGCTTTTGGGGCATGGTAAACAACAGACTTCATTGTTGAGACTTGCAAGCATTTCCACTTTGAGAACAGTATTCCCAGTGTATCCTTATTCGGAGTCCAGTGAGACTGACTACAAGTTGCTGAATTTGTACAGAGAAACTGGCTTGCATCTTGGGGTCCTCATTCTCTTGAGCTAACCTATCAATCTGTATCCAAAACTTTAAGTTACTAGAGACATACATTTTTCTCTGCACAGCTAACAGACACAAACCACTCAGATCTGGTCTAAGAATGGAAAGGAGGCTGGGTTTGTTTGTGAGGTCTATGATCTGAAGAGCAGAGGGTGTTTGGGGGGGGGGATAGATTACAGTACTGTGGGGGTGGTAGAATTGAATATGGTATGACTTCCAGAGGCCTGTGTTTTGAATGCTTGTTCCAGTTGATGCTGCTACTGTGAGATGTTCTGTGAACTCTTAGGAGGTGGGATTTGGCTGGAGAATGTAGGTCAGTAGAGACGGATCCTAGTTATCTTCTGCCTTGTCCCTCCCTGTCATTCTTTTGGCTTCCTATTTGTTATGGGCTAAACAGCTACATTCTAGTCACCATGGTTTTTGCCCAAAGTAAATATTATGCAAGTTACAATTAACTAAACTCCCTGAAACTATTATCAAAATAAAACCTTCATTCTTTAGTTTGTTCATGTATTCTATAATGTGTTTAGAAACTCGAGGATATTAAAGATTTCAGGATTTTTTGCTAAAGAAAGCCTTAGGTAACAATAAGAGCCTTCCTAGGAAACAGACCATGTAAGCTTGTAAGTGATAAAGCCGTATAGGTGACTACTCACATTTTTGGACCCCATATCACAATGTCACATGTGCCAGGTGCCTGATAGGATTTAATGACTGTTCTGCTGGGTTTTAGTCTTTCTTTAGTCCATTATGATTCCTATGTACCCATTCATTCATTTTGAAATACAAATGTTTCTTCAGAACTATTATAAATTGAAAATATATCATTTTTCTAGTTCTATAGGATTCATAGTTAAGAGTTTGTATTGAGCAGCAGATGAGACTTGGAACTTCTAAGAACTTAGAATTATTAAGACTGAAGTTGGGGGCAACTCTTGGAGAACAACTAATTAATTTTCCATTATAAATATTGGCAGGAGGTATTGGGATCCAGGGGCAAAAAGTTTATATTATGACTATGAAATGTCATCTAGAAACTCCTGCTTAAAATGCTTATTCCTTAGTTGGTGGCACTAATTTTGGAAACTGACAAATATCAGTTGAGACTTACCTAAAGGAAGGAGGCTCCTAGAAGGTGGTCCTTCCTGTTGTGAGACAATGGTCTATATTCTGTCAATTATATTTTAAATAAATGTTGATTGGCCCGTAGCTAGGCAGGAGTATAGGTGGGACAACCAGACAGGAAGTAGAGGCAGGTCAATGAGAACAGGAGAATTCTGAGAAGAAGGAAGCCTATTACTGCACAGTCCTGGCCCAGCCACAGAAGAAGCAAGATGTGACTGCCTTGCTAAATAAGGTACTGAACCACATGGCTAGCATGGATAAGAATAATGGGCTAATATAAGTTGTAAGAGTTAATAAGAAGCCTGAGATACTGGGCCAATCAGTTTATAGTTAATGTAGACCTCTGTGTGATTTCTTTGGGACTTACCGACTATGGGAACCATCAGAACAAGGACCAGGTGGGACAGAAAACTCAGTCAACACCTTCCTGTGTTTCCCTTTGCTTCCTGTCCACCATGGCATTTACATCTCAACTCCATCACATACACTACTGTAGATGCCATAGTATATTCTGCCCAAGCACATATCTAAATGATTCTAGAATGAACCCTCCACAACTGTAAACCAAAGTAAACCTTTTCTTCCTTCCTTAGTTGTATCAGAATTTTGTCACATCAATGATAATGATAGTACACAAGAGAGAGCATGCCTTAGCACTTTGGGAACAGTTGGTACACGACAGATGTGGGTTGCTTGAGTCAGTGTTGAGTGATCCCTGAAGTTTAGCAGGATGGAGAAAAACGCATCAGCATGACTGAGAAGACAAGGTGGAATGTTGGAGAAGTCACCTCCATTCCTGGTGAAACTGTAAACCTGCTCCCCACCCAAGTTCCCTCTCTGCCTCACGTGTTTCTATGCTTTAGTTTCAATTCCATGAAAGAAAAAGACAGGAAGTGTTCAAGAGTAGCGATAAAGAAGAGCCGAGATGGTGACTTTTACCTCAGTCTGAGAACTGGGTGAAGAACAAAGTAGAAAGCAAACAGACCTGGAGCTACTGAGCAAGAGTTCATACCAGGAAAATTCTAACTCCGGAACACAGGAAGTTGCTGAGTGACCAGATATGATTCTAAATACTTTCTCTGCTTCCTGTGTGCTTCTCAGCAGAGAACTGGTTGCTACTGCTGGGCCACCCACGCCTAGCGCAGAAGCACCTGGTCTCCTCCTGCACAGCTTTCTTTCCACCCACCATAGCAAAGCCAACCCAAGCTTACGCACACAGTGTTCTCTGTAAGGATACCAAACCACATGTGCAATTCTGAGACAATGTGGAAAGTGGGCGGGCTGCCCAGCAACCATATTCTAAACACAGAAAAAAAGAAATTTCAATTTCATAAATCTCTCAAGGCAAACAGTATAAGAAGGGCTTGAATTTGGTAAATGCTGGGTATTTATACAGATTGAGATTCCTTCTAAAAATCCTAGCAAGCCTTACTTTTTCCACCAAATTCAATCCCATTAGCTGAAGTTATCTACTATACCAAAAGTGGAAAGGCTTTTCTAAACCCATTTTCAATATGAAATTATCCAATCTCTCAGTCATTCCAGCCAACATCATGACTAACCTGTGCATACTGTCTTAGCCTGGACTCATTCTGAGTGGGGATTCAATGTCTTGGGAACTATTAAGCTTACCTCTTCAACATTTTCTATGTTAAGTGCTTAGTTTTGTGTTCTCAGACTTCTGTAATCTTTAAAAGGCTTGTGCAATCCCATAATTATATAGATGATTTTATGCTGTGATTTGTGTGTGTGTGTGTGTGTGTGTGTTAATGTGTTTGTTTTGGGTTAACAACAGTTGTGAGATGGTCTGGCTTGTAAATTGCTTTCCATACAAACATGAGGACTTGAATTAATATCCTCAGAGAAAAGCCAACTATGGTGATACCAGCTGTAATCCTTGCTCTAAAGTGGTAGAAACAGTAGGGTCCCTGAAACTTTCTGGTCATGCAAGGTTACCCAGTTGGTGAGCTCTAACCTTAATGAGAGACCATGCCTCAAAACAAAGAGGAAGATAACTGATATCAGCTTTTTGCTTTCACATGCTTCTGGATACACATAAGCTGACACACATAGCACTTACACATATTCATATAAGTTACAATATAGTAGGATGGTATTGAAGATCCCTTGTCCTGTATTCTACCTAGCATGTCTAAAGTCTGCTCTGTATATAGTGACTATAGTAATTCTTAAGTCAGAGGTTCCAGGCATTTTTAAGCTGTTGTGGTTTGAAAAAAAATGGCCCCCATAGGCTCCTGGGGGAGTGGCACTATTAGGAGATGTGGTCTATTAGGAGTAGGTGAGGTATTGTTGGAGGAAGTGTGTCACTGGGGGCAGGTTTGGAAGTTTCAGATGCTCAAGCTAGGTGCAGTGTCTCAGTCTCTATTTCCTTCAGATCTGGTTGTAGAACTCTCTTTCCAGCACCACAAATGACTGTATGCCACCATGCTTCCTGTCATGACGATAATGAACTAAACCTCTGAACTGTAAGCCAGCCCCAATTAAATGTTTTCCTTTAAAGAATTACTGTGGTTATGATGTTTCCTCATAGCAGTAAGAACCTTAATTAAGACAGCTGTCTTGGGGCAGTCACTGAATCCGCTAGCAGAACTTTAAAATTTCTTCAACATAGAAGACTTTCTGGCCTCTTCGTGAGAAAGAAGTGCATTCATCCAGTTCCTCACAATCAGACAATTAAGTAGTAAAGTAGTTCCTAAAAGAACAAATGTGGTCCCTCAGACTTTCTGGTCGTGTCCATGACTCTTAGTCAAAGCCATGTCTTCTTTATGTTTTGAGTCATAGCTCTTGGTTCCAGTCAAAGGACTTGGAGTCTTAAGTGTCCTAGTTGAATCAGTCTTCAACACCTTTTTTGTCCATAGTCAATAAGCATTTTGTCTTTTTCTCTAAGTCCCTGCTTCATCATCACCATTGAACTGATATATCTGGGTTTTAGCTGTTCCCCAAACCAATCACTCTCAAATTCATGATAATAATGACAGTATCTTAGTGAGGGTACTTATGATTGAGGGGTGTAATTGCAAGCTGTAGACTTCACAACATGCTTGGTTTGCATTATTGACATGAATGTCCTCTGGGCATTTGACATCATGGTCTTCTCTTGACAGGTAGGAAAACTGAGACTTGCTGAGCTTAAGGGATGCTCTCAGATTTTCATATTTAACATAGAGGAGGATCAAGATTCAAGTCCAGGCCTATCTGTCTCTAGAAAATCAGCCTACATCACAGAAACAATGACTGCCTTGAAGTCAGTTATCTGTATAGGCCATTTACAAAATAAAAAAAAAATATCCAATCAAAAGCCTTTAGTGATTTCCCACTTGTTTGGTGGTTCACTCAAGGCTCTCTGTTATCCTCTGGTTTGGTTGGTAGGTTGTTATGATTCTGGCCTACAGTACAGCACAACTCTTTGGATCCATTATCCAATGTTCTTCTCCCATACTGTCTGTGGACTTTCCATATGACCTGCTGTGGTCCATGGAGATGTTAGAAACTGAAATAAAAATGAAGGCTTAGCATATGTTTAGGATTTATGCTTTCTGATGGTTCTCCAAGACCCTGTTGGTCTCCCCATGAGGAATCCATGGCTAATCCTTGAGGAAGAGACCACAGGAAAGCATTGTTGTTATGCTAATTATGATCTCAATGTGTAAGAAAGGCCAAACTAAAGTACCTGTCTCTGGACTCACTGCTCTAGACTGAAAGAACTGCCCAGACGATTCACAGAGTCATGGATAACTATAACTGTTATATTTAGTCACCAAGTTTAGGGTCGGTTTGCTGCACGGTACAAGTCAAATGATATACATATCCACTTTCCAACTTGGTGGCTCCACTTCTTACTTTCCACTTAATTTTCTAGTATAGCATTCTACCTGTCTGCCTTTTCATCATGAGCCCTCAGCTGGGAATGCCTTTTTCTCACCAGGCTCCACTTTGGCTCATCTTGGCACAGTGTTTGGATATTGTTTATATTCCTGCCTTCACACTTATGCCCTTCAGTCTGCGTTATCACAATGTTTCCAATGTTTTATAGTGATACATGTTGTGATCCAGCTGCCCTCACTCCCCCTGACTGACAGTGGAATTGCCTTGTGGTCTATAATTGACAAAGATGTTTGTGTTCTTTCTGGTCGGTGGGTCTCCACAGAAGGAGTAGAGGTATAAAAGGTTGCTGGGCAAAATAAAGGTTGCTGTTCTTCCACCTGAAAAGAAGCCTCTGTGTGTCTATCCCGGCACCCCCTGCCAGTCTTGGCTACCCAGGCTATGCTGGCTGCAGCAATACACATCTGTTTTTCTCTTCTACTAGAATCTGAGATTTTTTGAAGACATCTCAACATTTCTTTTCATTCTCTTCCCCAACACCTAGAACAGTAACAGTACTTAGTGATAGCATACTATGGAAGAGGTTGAGGAGATGGATCAACAGTTAAGAGCACACTTCTCTTTCAGAATTCTGGAGTTTGGTCCCAGCATCCATATCAAGCAGCACATAACTACCTGTGACTTCAGCTCCAGAAAGTCCTACACCCTGTGGTAGATTCTAGAATCATGTGCTTGCACACATACTACATACACACACACACACACACACACACAATTAAAAATAAAACAGAAATTTTAAAAAGCTATTTGAGTGAATGAGTGAATGATGGAGTACTTAAATAAATAAAATTATAAGGACAATCTTTGAGGAAGCTAGAAAAAATTCAGACAAGGATATAGTTGATTTGTCAGTCTTTCCTACTTTATTTA
>NW_026067951.1:4636170-4721502 GCF_014885135.2 Alexandromys fortis
TATATGTGTGGGGGGGGGTGTATGTGAGTGTTCATGTATGTGCAGGTACATATGTGTGTGTGTGTGTGTGTGCATGCATGGGTGTATGCAGGCTTATGGAAGACAGCAAAAAGCCTTGAGTACTTTTTTCCAGCAATTATCCACTTTGGTGTTTTTGGACAGGGTCTCTCACTCACTGGGAATTCTCCCCCTAGACTAGGTTGTCTGGTCAAGAAGCCCCAGGAATATGACAGTTTTCACCTCACCAGTGCGAGGATCACAGGTATGCGCTTCTATGCCCAGCTTTGTTGGGTGAGTTCTATAGGTCAGCTGCAGGTGCTCACACTTACAAGGTGAGTGCCCTACAGAGGTGTCAGCTCCCTGGCCTTAATTCATCTTTTAGATACTATTCCTTGTTCATGGGATGCCAACTCTTGTAGAAACTAGGCATGTGAGTTTGGAGCTAAAGAATCTTCAAGAAACCAGCCAGACAGATATCTCAGGAAGTCCACCCATCAGCTCTAGATGGTGGCTCAGAGGAATTCATGGTCACTACAGGGAGCCCAAGGGGAGAAGTACTGGGGCAGGTTATTTACCTTGTTCAAGGATTCAGAAACTGGATCCATTTTCTAACATGTTACCAGGAACGAGGCAGAAAAGAGAAAGCAAATTTCTCTTTCCCCTTTCCATCCCAGATCTCCAAGTATCATCATAAAACTCGCCAAGACAGAGTGGACACAGCGACAGATAGTATCAAATGTCAGCCAGGGCTTCATTTCCATCCTCAGGCTCTGGGGAACAGCCTATGAACAGATTGTTCTTGCCAGAGTATCTCATTATTTTAAGCAAATTGAATTTCTCATTGACTATGTTGAAAGGTTGTACTCTGGTTATAATTACCGGTTTTTACTTAATTTCCTTTTATAAAGAGGTCGGTACTTGGTACTTGAAAGTAGTATGTTGATTACTGATTTCCCCCCCTTCCCTTGGCCTCAGGGACTGTTTAGTGCAGAAACTGCTGACTGAATGAATTTAACGAAACAAATACATATCCAATTACCAGAGGGTGTGTAAGAGAGCACGCGCAGGCTGGCAGGTAGCAGCCCGCAGTCAGCCAGGACACTTGCCTTAAGGGCCTGCAGTTCATGCTCTAAGTGTGTAGTGAGAGAGGCTCATGGGGTTGTGGGTGGGGAAGCAAAAGGCCCCAGCCGTGAACTCGTGCGCCTGGGAAAAAAGCCATCTCTTGGGAATGTCCTTCCATGTCTGAATGGGATATCCACTTATGGAAAACCTATGACCTAAAGAAAGTCTAACTCCCAGGACAGCATAGACATGTGATCTGGGAAGGGAAACAGCCAAATTCTCATTTCCAGAGCAGTTTTTAATTTAAAAAATATGGAGTTTTTTCTTTTCCTGATATGAATGTAGTATATTATTTGAGTCCAAATTTTTGCGAAATGAAGAAATCCAAAGGAGGAAATGATAAAAATGGTTTATAATTCCTTCAGAGGAATAACAAACCACACAATATTCACTTAATTTCTTCATGTGTGTGCATGTGTGTGTGTATTCATTCACAGGTTTATTACATATCCAACTTTTTTTCACTAATACTAAAATGTTGTAAAGACAACCCGTGTTAAAAACCTACTAACTATGACTTATAATAATTATATGTATATTGTATGTGGACTATTATATTTAAAAATATCCCATTATTATTTTAAATACTTTGTTTTAGTTACTAGCTTTGATATTATAAATAATATAGTACTGAGTGTTCCCCATAAATAATCTTTTGACACAGTTCTGTGTAACCTCCGAGCAAATTTAAAGAAATGAACCTTCTGGGTCAGGGTGTTTGAACTGGATTAGGTTGTAATAGCAAAGGCCCTTTTTAATGAAATTTTCATTAAAATTATATTATAATATTATATTCAGATTATATTCACTCAATGGTGTGTAAGATTCTGATTTACTATAGTTGTGTGAACATCAGAAACAAATATACTTAAAATATAGCAAATGAAGTGAAAAGGTTTAATCTCACTGCTTCGTTTTGTGCTGATCAGAGATAAGCAATTTTATTTGTCTACCATAGCAAGTTCACATAAAGAGGAACAACATTTAAAAGGACAGGAGAGTGGCAAATGAGTTTTATTAGAAAATACAAAAAAAAAAAAAAAAAAAAGAATGCACAGACCCTACATCGCAGCACAGGAATCAAGTGATAGGTTTATGAAGGTTTTGGCTGAACTGGCAGGGAAGTCTCAGATCCACTATTTTCTAGAAGGTTTGTTTGTAAATCTGTGCTGGCATGGAGCTGTGCCGTCTATGATGGAGTTTAACTGGGGAATTAGTGTGTTGGGCATCAAGGAGTGATGAGAGCAGTTGGAAGTGGAACCCGAAAGCCTCAGGGCTGGCTGTGGTGACAACTGAAGAACATTACTCACAGGCAAAGCAGAAGTGATCACAGCCATCTGTGACCCTGTCTATGACTTGTCCACTCACTCTTGACTGTTGAGCATTTTGCCTTTAGACGCATAACTTATTCTTTAGTAAAGGCTGAAAATCCTATGTACATGTTTTCTTAGCTCCTGGGTTTTCCTTCTTTCATTTTTGTTTCAGATGGTGGGGAACCTTTGGTCCTTCCTTACCCATGGACACTTCAGTAAGACAGTAATTAAAACAACAGCAGCTGAGGTTGTAAGTTCTTTGTAGGTTTCAAATACCCAACTCATTTCTTGAATTCTCTGTCATAGAAAACAGAGAACTAACTTCATCATTTTTTCTTCTCATGTGCTCATTCCAAATAGAGATCATTAGAAGTTAAGTGTGTGGATGCCTGTATGTATCTAGAGTGTCAGATCTCAAAGCAACACGTGTTTATATGGTTCTGGAGTCAAACAAGCAACAGACTTATTTCTATGCAGTGGGGAAAAGATTCCTTAGTTTTCCAGAAGAAATTAGCACCAGGAGAAAGTTCCTGCCAGGATTTGAAACCTGGCTAGGAACTCAGCTATGTAGATCCCAGGGCTTTTTAAAGTCAGAACTGAACTCAGGGCTAGGCTCTTCCCCATCATTTTAGATGCAGCATAATGTAGACATGTAATATTTCAAGTAGGCAACCTGAGAAAGTTTTTGTTGCTGTTGTTGTTAACTACAGTCAGGTAGGATGACATATTGAGACCTCACCTATTTTTTCTGGGTTTCATTCGCTTCTCACTGGACCACAGTGACAGTGGCTCATGCCCTTTAGTATGGGGAAAGGAAACAATCTAGCCAGAGCTTAAACTTAGGTGCCCCTCCATTAGCTTGGAATGATTCACCACTATGTATTTTCAAGTCATAATTTTCATTTTCTTTTTTTAAAGCAACCTACTGAGTGGGAGAAGATCTTCACCAACCCCACATCAGACAAAGGTCTGATCTCCAAAATATATAAAGAACTCAAGAAACTAAACAGTAAAACTCTAATTAACCCAATTAAAAAAATGGGGTACTGAACTGAACAGAGAATTCTCAACAGAAGAAGTTCAAATGGCCAAAAGACACTTAAGGTCATGCTCAACCTCCTTAGTGATCAGGGAAATGCAAATCAAAACAACTTTGAGATACCATCTTATACCTGTCAGAATGGCTAAAATCAAAAACACCAATGATAGCCCATGCTGGAGAGGATGTGGAGTAAGGGGAACACTCATCCATTGTTGGTGGGAATGCAAACTTGTGCAACCACTTTGGAAATCAGTGTGGCGGTTTCTCAGGAAACTGAGAGTCAACCTACCTCAGAGTCCTGCAATTCCACTCTTGGGAATATACCCAAGAGATGCCCAATCATACTACAAAAAAAAAAAGATGCCCAATCATACTACTGGAAACAACCTAGGTGCCCCTCAATAGAAGAATGGATAAAGAAGGTGTGGCACATATACACTTTAGAGTTCTACTCAGTGGTAAAAAAACAATAGCATCTTGAATTTTGCATGCAAATGGATGGAAATAGAAAACACTTTACTGAGTGAGATAACCCAGACCCAAAAAGATGATAATGGTATGTACTCACTCATAAGTGGACTCTAGCCATAAATAAAGGACATTGAGCCTTTAATTCATGGTCCGAAATAAGAAGATGAACCCAAAGAAAAACATATATTTATCCTCTGGGATATTGGAAATAGACAAGATCACCGGACAAAAGTTGGGAGTACGGGGGTGGGGGTGAGTTGGGGGGGAGGGGAGATGGGGAGAAGGAAGGGAGAATGGGAGGATTGGGGAGAGCTTGGGGGAATGGGATGGTTAAGATGAAGGAAGGGTGGATATGGGAGCAGGGAAGAAGATATCTTAAGGGAGCCATTTGAGGGTTGGCAAGAGACTTGGCTCTAGAGGGGTTCCCAGGTGTCCAAGGGGATTTCTGCAGTTAGGTCCTTGGGCAGCAGAGGAGAGGGTGCCTGAACTGGCCTTCTCCCATAGCCACACTGATGAATATCTTGCATAGTTTTCATATTCTACCAAATGGGGTTGACATTGGCTTTAACTACTTAACACATGTGGCAGGTGGCCTATGGGTCAAGTGAGTTAACTTGTGAATATAAGCCATGAAAGTGTAACACAATGAATCTGAGAGCACAGGCTAAATGGGGGAGTTTTAGTTCAACTTGAGGGCTTGCTCTCAGTTCCGATAGACTTAGTGTCAGAAAGTGGGATCTCTAGCGACTTACCCAGTCGTCATCAGGGAGGCTTCCCTGACAGCTGATATGAACAGATGCAGACGTTACACAGAGAAAAAGACTACACAGGAGATCTTGTAAGAGACAGAGGGGATGGCGGGCACCAGGAGTACAAGGTCTCTGGATCAACTATGTAAAGCACGTATAAACTCACAGATGGAAGCGGCAAGCATGGGGCCTATGTGGATCCCTACCAGGTCCTCTATGTATATATTAAAGCTATTAACTTGGCAGTTTTATGGAACTCTTGACTGTGAGGGCGAGTGGGTCTCTGACTCTTTTTGCTTGCTCTTAGAACTCTTTTTGTCCTGTTGAGTTGCCTTGTTGAATTTTGATATGATAGCCTTTTCTTCATCTTATTATATTATATTTTATTTTGTCATGCTTGGTTGATATCCCTTAGAAGCCTGTTTTTCTCTAATGAGAGACAGAAAAGGAACGGATTCAGAGGGAAGAGATGCTATAATCAGGATATAGTGTATGAGAAATGAATTTATTTTCAATAGAAGAAAAAATGGAAAAAAAGGTGGGATCTCAGATTCTGCTGATCAAGTCTACAGCACCCTGAGAAGAGTTAGAGATTTCTTTCATTAATGGCTTTGAGGTGATATTAGCTAGTCTTTACAGTTCTTAAGTATTTTTTTAATAAAATTATAAATTTCATATTTTTTATTAACACTATTCTAAAAGGCAGTAGAACATTGACTCTCATGGCAAAATTCACACAATTCCAGTTCCTCAGAGGGCCCCATTGCTAGTGTCCCTCTGCTTCAACATTGGGCAGTACCACTCTGAGGCCAATTCTGAGTTGAACAGCATTTGCTTCCCCTAGGTGTTCCTGGGAAGGCCAGGACAGGACCATTGCACAGCAGCCCTAGGTAACCTGGTATACCAACTTCATGTTCACAGATGCTGGAGCCATGAGACTCATAGGAAGCTTAGCAGAAGGACAGCAAGCATGGGTACCCTGGCCAACTAGGGACCAGGCTAGAGTCAAGGTCATCTGATACACTGGCCAGCTAGGAACCAGGCTAGAGTCAAGGTCATCAGATACACTGTGATGCTCTTTATTTTTCACAGAGAAAAGTGTCAGCATTGAGGCAATTTCTTCTCCTTCTGAGTCTCAAGGTTCCAAATGCAAGTCCTTTAAAGTCACCAGGGTGCCTCAAGACACCCTGGGATTTATGGGGAAAGGGCCATAAAGAGACTGCCAGTTGTGAAATGTACACAATTCTAGGCCTGTTGGCTCAATTAGTGGAAACATTTGTCCTTTAACGTAGCATTTGCCAAAAGAGGTCATTTCTTCATCTTCAAGAGAGTTAAAATGTTGTGTTATGTAATAACAAAGATTTTGTTCTTTACTCTCTCTGCTTTGTGTCTTTCCTTGGAGTGGATTACAGTTGGGTTGGGAAATCCTGTATTTCCAAAGGCTACACATTTCTATGTGCAACATTCTCTGCGATGTTTCCCACAAAGCCTAGAAAATCAAGAAGTAGTTCCTTTAGCAGCTGAAAATTTAGGTAGTATGAAAATCATGAAGGGGGCGAGGAAAGAAAAAGAGGGGAAGAAGGGAAAGAGGAGAAGGAAGAGGAGTAGAAAGAAAAGGAGAAAGAGAAAACAGAAAAAAAAAGAGTTCTTAAAATGTACTAACATAGATAGCTCTGATATTTTGAGGTCACAGAAAATTAATTTGAAAGAGACGTGGAAAAATAAGCTACTATGACATTCACATTTTAAAGTTTGTTTTCTACTTTTTTTGCATTGAAATATTTATTTTTCTTTAACAGACGAGCCTAAACAGTTTGGAAAGTTTCAGATATACTGAACTCCCAGGATTTTGTTTGACAAGATACACATAGTCCCTACGCAATTTCACTAAGTGTTATCTCAAAGACATTAACTTCAGGAATTAGACTGGAGCCCAGGAGAAAGTGACTCGCATTGGACAAAGCCAGTGCCACAGAGCAGAGGGGCTGGAATGTGCGTGTCTTGTCTACAGTTGTCAGGTTGAAGTTTTAATAAGTTCCTGTGACAGGTCACACAAAAAGGGTACTTTACACAAGGATTGACTATTACTCTCATATTCTACTTGGTGTGAAGTCTCTCTCCTTCTTCTACAGTATCATGGCAAAGTGCGTGAGAGTTAGGTTTCTAGCATGCCAATGACTAGCTGTGTGCTTCACTTCTTTAAAAAAGATTTTAATTTTTATCTAATTATGTGGTCTGTGTGTGTGCGTGCGTGCGTGCGTGCGTGCGTGTGTGTGTGTGTGTGTGGTGTGTTCATGTAAGTGGAGTGACCCTGTAAGCCAGAGGAGGCACTGAATCCCCTGAAGACCTGCTGCAGCCGCTAAGAAGGCACTGGGTGCTCAGCAGGAGCAGTAGGTGCTGCTTTTCAGCACTGAGCCAGTTCTCCAGCTCCCAGTCCACCTCCCTGTGCTCCACAAGTGACCATTTCTCAAGGACAAATACAAAACAATCAACAAGGTTCGTACCAGCGTCAGATACGTGAGAAGGAAGCCCTGGGCATGTTGTTTTCCCTCCATTTTTCATGGGAAGCATTCAGAGATCTAGCCCTCCTGTTCTTTTGTACTTTGAAATGGATCCAAGCTGATTTCTTTGCTTTTGGAAGTAGAAAAATAGAGAAATAAGACGTTTTGCCTATTAAGAGTTAGGTACAATTCTATAGGATTTTCAAACATTCTGCAATGTACGCTTCGAGGGATGGGGTGCTGAATTCACTCTAGTTTTCAGTGAATGCAGAGATGAAATGAGAGTTAGCCCTTCCAGGTGACAAGACAATGGGTTACAGAGCTTGGACTTGAATCCAGACCTGACTCTGGAGCCTGCAGGCTTTACAACTCTTCCATGGTCTAGAAGAGACCTGAGGAGGTGTGTATGGTCAGTGCTGCATGAGAAATTCTTCCTGGTCTTTTCTGCACTGGCCTCAGGCTTTTCTCCAACTTCATACAGGGTTCCAGTTTCCACCATCAGGAAAACTGTGGTTGGTTTAGAATATTCTAGGCTGCCCAATGGGAAAATTCTGGCTAGGGTCATGCATACTTTAATTTTACAGGTAATAAATATTTTCGAGTGAGTAGGAAAGGCAATGACTGATCTCTGGTTCTGTTGAGGATTTGTGTCTTCTTTCTAATCCATGCTCACAGTGTCTTCTTCCAGGCGTCTCAATCCTATCCCTGCGTCAATCCACCAGCACTCTTAGATGACAGACAGAAGAGAAAACAGAAGTCATGGCTACCAAGTGCACTAACCACCACACACAGCCCACACTCTCTGCTAGTTTATAACAACTATCAAAAGAACTTGAAAAAGAGGGAAATTCGTGAATTCATCAAAAATTCCAATTTAGTCATGGTGGAGAGAGGCTCAGGAATCTGTATTCTATCAAATTCTTAGTCAAGGTTGGAATTTACCAACTGAGCCAACTTTTTTCGATTCCGAGAGGACGGTGTGATAGGACCAAGTGTCAGTTCTGCTGGCCTGCACCACTGCTTCCTGTCAGGTGTGTGTGTAGTCCCCCAACAGACCTGAAGGGATACACTTAAAAGAGGATGCTGGCAAGATTTTCAGGACTAGTCTTTCTTGTCTTTCATATGACATCATAAAACAGGATTTACCTTTCAGATGGAAAGGCTTGGCTATCACTTAGACATCAATACGCACAGAGCACAAACACAGCTTGATTTCATCTGAGCAACACACATATGGAAATTACACTTGGCTTTAATTCAAACAACATCTTAAGGGGTGAGCTCTCTGGCCTTCTCTTTGTTATCTTATAGTATTTTAGGGGGGAAAATTAAAAGATTTTTAAAAATCTAGACAGTAACCAGATTTTAAGAATAGAATACCTATTTTCCCTGGCGTTAGATTATAGTCTCGAGTGAGGGATGGAATAAGTGTAAGGCATGTCTATTTCAGGAAAAAATTAAACAGAGACAGGCTGCGCCTCAGACTTCTTGGAGAGTGAAAACATTCACAGTGGAGAAGCTTAAAAGCATGCCTCAGTTTTTTTTTTTTTTTGTATTAGCATCCACTTCTCTTCTGAAAGGCTAATTCTAAAATTTATAGAGCTAATTATCTCCCTAGATTAATATTTATGAATATACAATAGCAAATGTGAGCGGCAAGTGTTGTGTTAAGCGGTGGCTTTTCTCTCTTCACACATGCAAGCAAACAACAGCTATCTCAAGGTGATGTTAATATTCTCTCTACAATGTATGTAAACAGTCATGCTAAATTTTTCTTCCCAATTGCTGCAAATTGGTATTTACCCAGTAACCGAAAACTATTTTTAACAGCTAAGACTTTCAAAATGCATCAGGGCCTGTCTGCAATGTGAGGATGAGCTTGGGAAATCGATTATACAAAGCCTCTGCTAATCAAACAACAAAGACACAGACTTCTCCTTATTGACTCATTCGAACAACATTTTATTCTTTTTAAGACAAAGAAGAGATCTGTTAAAAGCACCAGTTGTTCTTCCTGCAGTTAGAATATGCTATCAGTAACTTCTCTTCCAAAAACAGGAGAACAAAGTCAAGCGTGGTCAAAACACAGCTTGCCCAGAAAACCAGTGTGTGTTCATGCCAATATACCCAGCTAAATGCCCAGCTTCCCTGCATAAATTCTAGCTAAGTTTGATAGTACACACATGTCATAAGATTTCCATGATGCTGATAAAGCAATATGTAGAAAACAGAAAGGGGAGACAAGAAAAACTAGAATTGATGATGAACGGATACCTTTGGGCCAATTTTGAAACTCTGCTAACTTACAAAGGAATGGGAATGGTGGAGGATGTTTCTCTTAAAGAATCCCAATTTTCTTAATAAGGCCTTAATGTTTCATTTCCTTATATTGAAGCATTCCCTAGTAATGTCCACTCATTAGTCCAGAACTTTGACAAGTGTCTGAAAAGAAATGGTCCCCCATAGACTCATATGGTTGAATGCTTGGCCCATAAGGAGTGGCACTATTAGGAGGTTTTGCCTTATTGGAGTAGGTGTGGCCTTGTTGTAGGAAATATGTCACTAAGAAGGTGTGCTTGGAGATATCAGAAATTCAAGTCAGTTTTCTCCCTGATGTCTGCAGATCAAGATGTAGAACTGTCTGTTCCTTCTCCAGCATCATGTCTGATGCATACCGTCATGCCTCCCTCCTAATGATAATGGACCAAGCCTCTGAAACTGTAAGCCAGTACTAACTAAATGTTTCCCTGGTCACGGTATCTTTTCACAGCAACTGATTTCCTAACTAAGACCACCAGCCAGAGTTCAGTTCTGCAAATGAAGCTATAAGGCTCGTGTTAGCCTTCTGTTCTTCCCACATTCTAGGAACATATTTTATAAAAGAAAAAAACAAAAAACTTTTATGAGCTGTCTTGGGTGTTATGGAAGAAAAGAACTGTCTAGTCCTTCTAAGAAAACCAGGTCTTTGATTTTGGAGGCAAGAGGCATATTTTCTCTCTTTGGAGCAATACACAAGGAACATCTATGTTTGTGGCTTAAAGGTTCATACAGTTTTATTTATCAAAAATGTGTGTATGTGTGTGTGTGTATGTATGTATGTATACAATGTGGTGGTACAAGATTAGATAAGAGGAGGTGTGCACATGCCAGGGCTCATGTGTGGAGGCCAGACACAGCTCCACAGAGTTGGATCTCCCCTTGATCTGGTCATTAACTTCAGGTTTGGATGGCTAATGCCAAATTTTACTCACTGAGCCATCTCATTAACCTAAAGCCCAAAGTTTTTTCATGAAAAGATATTTAGAGCCCTGGGCTTAAAGACTACTTCTTTGTTGTGTGTATAGTGCTGTCACTAGCAACGGTGGTAAGCAGGCAGTGTTTTCCTTGTTGGTGTTCTAGGCAACTGAAGTGTGACAGCTAGAAGAAAAAGATACTTTGCGGAAACAGACGTAACCAGGAATATCTTGAGTGGTGGTGTCTAATACTGCTGTTCTGAAAATGAGAAGGAGCAGCTAAATCTGGGTATTGATGCGATCTCATTTGGACTTGTAGGTCAGAGAACATTCTTACAATGTTCTCTCCCACAGCTGCAGTGCAAAGGCCTTCCAATAGTCTAAGATAGCTTCATTATCTTCCGCTATACTTTCTCCTGTAGGTTGGAGACTTACTATTCTTCAGCATCTCCTCTCAGCACATGGGATGGAATTATTTGTTATCTTCCAAACACTGGGAATTTTCTACCTCTTCTTAGAGAGATGGGATCAGAGCTGAAGGTTTCATATTCATCTGACTTTGATCACCCTTGAGTAGAACTGAGTTTCCTTCCATGATCTCTAAATCCTATCATTCTCTAAAGCAACTCTGTGATTCCATCACTTTTTACTGGAGGAAGAGTCTGGAAGAAAGTCGGAGACACTCAGCCCAGTGGCTCCAAGCCCTTCCTTCATCACCTTGTTTCATTAGACTTTCAAACTTGAAAGGAGAAGGTGGTGGCATTAGTGTGCCACCACCATCCTCATGACAGCTAGAGCAGTGTGGAGAACAGGAGAACCTAATATATACTTGCTGACTGCTTAACATCCACACACAAATATGTACAACTAGCAGAATTATAAAACAAATCTTAGACCATGCTTTTATGAACCAGAACTGGAGAAGTATTTGGAATGCTAGTGACAAAGGGTTTGTTCAGCTACAAAGTGAGATGCTTAACTCCATTATTACTACAGTCTCCTATTTTTCTTAGTGTTTACTGTTTCTTTGACCAGTATGAAATGTCAGGAAATTATTTTGGGTGTTATCCCATGCCTTCCTAGCATGAATCCATAGAAATTCTCTAGAACTTAACCAAAAATTCAAAATCAAATGGCCACAACAATGGTGGCTCATAGATTTCCTCAAATTTTGATAAAGCTTTTCAAATATTATAAGGAATCTACTGTAGAAATCTATACATAAACTAGCTTAAATGTCCTCAGTCCTCAAAAGGGGATTCACGATTACAGGGCAGTAATGGGATTCCACTGGGTTAAATATAATTGTAATACCATTCAAAAGGACCCTCATGGTTTCACGTGGGGCATAGGCCCCAGGGTTGAGTAAGCCTTCCTTTGGCCTGTTATGACTGTGACTCTTTAATCTTTAATGTGACTGAGAGGGTGTTTAAAAGAGTACTACATTACCAGGTTAGTTATTTTCTTGATTTTTAAGAAAATATGGCAATAACTCTGTGGAATCAGTGTCGGTTTTTCTATGCATCCACTTTCTTGCTGAAAGCTCATGTGACCTGTTTCTGTGGATGTGTGAAGGCTGCATGCCTTTCCCGTTACTATGTCAGTATGTCAGCTTTCCTGAGTACTATTGACATGATTTCCACCCCTGCCAAAGTCTTCTCCTCATCTCTCATCCTGCCTGTCATCTCCCATTTGCCATGGTCAATCCAAACCACAGCACTTTGGACTTTTCCATAAAGAGGCCCTCTTGATAGTAAGTAGATCAAAATGGGCACGGTTCTCAACTTAGCCTTCCCAGATTGCTTCTTGACTCAAATAATTAGCTACTTACTTCTAAAACTACTTTAAATACACAAATTATAAAAAAAGATTATATTTAATCTGGTATCTGAGGAACAATGCTTATGAGACCAAGTGAGCAGGGCATATTCTTTGATCTGTTGTGGAAGCTATACTCTTGCTATCAAGCAAATATTGCACAATAACTCTGTGGTATCAAAATTGGTTTCTCTCTGCATCTCTTTCCTTGCCCAAGTCTCATGTGAACTGCTTCCGTGAGTGTAGGAAACAACACAGCTGTGTTAGAAAACTGGCATCTTATCATTGTCAGGGCATTCAAAATATGTCTAATTTATCAACATTTAAAAAACAAAAACATAACATCTTTGACATACAGGCACTACTGAACATAGGATGACAGGATCAACAAAAAGGTATGACTATAGTTATGAGCCTAATATAAATTATTTAGAATTATAACCTTTTCATAGACAAACGGAGTTCATGAAAGGAAACCATTCCCCATCTCTCACATTAATGGTCCCAGAGAATTCTGTTGCTCTGTTTAGGGTTCACACAGTCACTATGGGATCAGCTTAGTCTGTACCTCGATCATTCAGTAAATATTTACCAATTCAATGTTGTATGATTTGTTAAACCATTTTTATTACCTGTTCTCTGATTCTCAGAATACAGATTGCCAATAGAAGTACCTTGAAACAGTAAGACAATGCCTTATTAGATTCTCCTTTCTCAAAGCTCTTATGACTTATGCCATGAACTGATGCATTAATATCAGAAGCAGAGAACTGTCAGAGACTTTGAAAACTTCATGTTTCAATTACTCTATTTTAAAAATGAAGAAACTGTGGCCCAGGGTAGTTAAGATGTTTGCTCAAGGTCGCAAGGATGTTTAGAGATAGGATCCAAATATTTGGCCTTCTGGTCTTCTAGATAAAATGCAGCACCATGGGAATGGGGAGATGGCTCAGTTAGGAAAGTGTCAACTACAATCACAAGAAAACCAGTAGTGACGGTGAATTCCTATAATCCCAGCATCAGGAAAGTAGAGACAGGAGGATTCCTCAAGTTTGTGGCCAGCTAGTTGAGTTAAATCAGTGAGAAAGACAGAGGGAGAGAGCGAGATTGAGAAAAATATTCAATGTAGACCTCTTGACTTTCGCTTATACTCACTCAATTATTTACACACATGTGTAACATATGTACACATGCACATGCAAACACATACACACACACACACCATCATTTAAGTGAATATCCTTGACAGCAAATTATACACTTTGATGACTGGGTCGGGAAGGATTGTGGGCATTCCTATGGAGACCCCTGGAAAATGGGGTTCAGAGTCTTCCTGTGAAGAACTGCTCAAGATCCTAGATGGTACTAAGATGCACAGACAACTCTGACACGTCAATTCTCGCAAAGCACAGAAATAAGTCTGGGAAAACAGGATAGATGTCTCCCAGTTCTCCTTTCTTTGGCCTAAAGTTGACACGCATTGATTCATCCAAGAACAACTATAACCTTCTAAAGCAGTTTGACCTTGGGAATCTATTCTCTCCTTTTCAAGTTCACATGAAAATATGTTTTGAGATGAATTATTTTAAGGGAAAATGATTTCAATACATTTTCCTAGTACAGCAACTCTTATTGCTGTGTAGAGGCAGAACATAATTTATAGTAACCTTTTTAGATGTGTTTGTGAATCCCCTTGTGTCGATCCATATCTCATATTCTCTCTTATCTGTTCCTGTAACTCAAATCTCTTTTTTTTCCCCATATCAGCATTCTATTTCTGAACCATTCCATCAACACCTCATTGTGCGGGGGGCATAACTCTTTTCTCTCTGCGGCTCCCACTCAACAACAATTTTATTCCTTTCTCAGATATTTGAAACTTTTAAGTATTCTATAATGTCAGATAGTTAATGTTTCCCAGAGGAGATTCAAAATTCCTTCACTATATTTTCAAGCTAACGATTTAGCCCCAAACAACGATTGTTGCTAGCATTATGGGGCAGGACTGCCTCCATTAAGAGGCTCTGTTTACCCTCTCCTAAACATACCTCCATCAGGCAGAGAGAAGAGTTTATTATAGGGTATATATTATCTTTTATCCTACCATTTAAGCAACAGTTTCTTAAACTATAGGTCGCAACCCCAACTTCTTATGTAACTGAATGTGTGAGTCAGAGAAATTTGGCAAAAGCAAAAAGTTTATGAACACCTGACAGTAAAAAAATTACCTAAAAATCAAGGCAAGGCATTCTGACTGTAGGGCAGGATGTCACTGAGGCTTAGTTCTGAACATACAGCTGACACACTTTGTAGTGTTGAGCCCATTCTGCCCCACGATCCCAGTGAGCCCTGCCTGGAGCATCTTGGCTCAGATACAGGACTTGTATGGTATAAACGGCAGTGTTTCATTGTAGTTTCCTGTAATTACAGAAACATAATCATTTAATTATGGAAAGCAGAGTCTTTTACTATCTTCCCAACGTTATACCATGGTGTTTCAAATTAGTTCATCTTTGAATTGTGTGATTTTGGTATGTTTGATTTTCAAAATTGCTGAAGAGAAGCAGAGCAATGGAATAAAATTTAAAAATCAAGAAATAAACTGACAACTCTCTGGCCACTTAAATTTTTACAAAGGTTGTAACAATATGTAGAGAAGACAGACAGCATGTGGTGCTAGCAAACTGGACATTCACCTGCAGAAGACAGCAGTTAGAGCTGTATTTTTCACTCTGTAAAACTCAACTCTGTGTGGAGCAAATCAAATTTAAAACAGAAGCACTGTAATTGCTGGGGAACAAATAGGGAACGTTCTTCAACATATAGGTCCAGGAAGAAGTTTCAGAATGGAACTCTAGAAGCCGAGGAACTAGCCTTGAGATCAGGCAGAGCTATGTGACAATTAAAAGCACCTGCCCAGCAAAAGAAACCATCAGAAGAGCAAGCCATCCATAGAATGGGTAAAAATCTTTGGCAGCTCTAGCCCTGGCAGGGAGCTGTTCTCCAGAAATTACAAAAACAAAACAAGCGAAGACCCTGCAGATATGAAACACCAACAAAATAAAACTTTCAATCAACACCTGGGCAAATGAGATGAACAGACAATTCCTAGAAAAAGAAACACAAGTGCCAGTATTTCTAAGTGTTTCACACCCCTAGTTATCAGGGAAAGGCGAACCCCCATCAGAATGGTGATCATCAAAGGGTCTGACAAGAACTGTTGGAGAGAATGTGTGGATAGGAACCATTATTCTCAGCTGATGGGAGTAAAAGTTAGCATAGCTGTTATGGAAACCCGTATGGAGATTCTTCAAAATTAATAGATCAAGCATATGACCCAGCCATTTTACTCCTGAGTGTACACCCAACAGACACCATATTCTACCACAGAACCACTAAACACACTTTATTAATCAATGCCTTAATTGAAAGAATCTATTCAGACTGAGCTGCCTTATACTCATAGAAATTCATCTGCCTCTGCTTCCCAAGTGCTGGGAATAAATGCATGTTCCTTCCATAATCCTAACATACTTTTGCCAGTTTGCACCACATACTCATGCAAAATAATATTCTCAGTATCAAAATATCAGGCAATTCTGAAAAACACTGAAGATACTCTATGTCCTGCAGGATCAAATATTCAGTCAAGATTTAATTCTTTATGTAAGGATAAATAAGAACACACAGATTATTCTTTTGCAAATTTGCTATGAACTTTACAAAAATGCAAAAATTATGTATATGCAGAAGAAGTGATTTAAAACAATTTCTATGATTTATGGCCAGTATATGTTTGATTTGGATGCCTATTTTACACACTTATATAATCAGGGTCTCATTTCTTAGATAAAGAGGCTAGCAGTGGAACAGCTTTATGAAACCCTGATTTAAAATGTGTACAGTTAGAATTTCCAGGACCAATCAACACAATGAAGGGAAGTGTTCACACTTGACCTAATTATAAGCTATATGGATCCTTGAGAATCCGCCATAACTGTACCCAAATGAGGCATTCATTTAGCTGGGGTTTGCATTTTTTCAGTCTTCCATCCAGAAATGTCAAGGAAGAAAGTCTGAGAAGAACCTTGCTATTCTCTTAGCAGTGTGTCTTTGTTCTTGGACACACTCACTCCCTTAATCACTCCTGAACAATATGTCTCACCATGGAGGAGGGGTTATGGGCATTGCGAAGCTTTGAAAGTAGGGGACCATGTGTGTACCTGCGGGTCATAATGTAGCTGAACACCATCTATAAGGAAAAGTCAGTGACTATAAATGATCCTGTCGATGTGACTAGTCTAACGAAATGCTGAGTGCGAAAACAATCAATATAGAATAACATTAGTCTTAGTTTTTATGGGAAGAAGCAATATCAAGTTTTGAATTGAATGTGTAAAGAGTGTATGGACCCCAGGAAGCTTTAAAATTATAGATAAAATGTGAGCAACAAACTCACCATGCTGCAAAGCACCAATGTCACGAGAGGATACTCTCTGGAGAGATGCATATTTGGTTAAGGTAATTATGATCTGGGGTTGGAATGTGCTTGCATAGTATTTTGTCTGCTTTGAAAATCAATATTCCAATTTAAACAGTCTTGCAGGACAAACCCTGACTATATTCTTTCATTGGCTGGTTTCGCGAATAAATGAAAACTGAAGACCTTGTGAAAATTGATAAAACAATTTGACAGTGCAAGTAAGTAAAGCCAAATTCCACAACAACAGCTGAGAATTTCAGGGGATTGGAGAGATGGCTCAGCCATTAAGAGTGTTTCCAGTTCTTTCAGCCCAGCACAGTTCAAAGCCCAGTACCAATGGCAGGTGGCTCATGACCACCACTAACTCCAGCCTCCTGAGATCCAATACCCTCTTTGGATTTCATTGAGGATCCATAGATATGCACACACACACACACACACACACACACACACACACACACACTAAAAAGAGCATGGATTTTCACTCTTACAAAGGACAATGGAAATGTTTATCAAGTGAGTTCTCAATCTGCTGCTCGTCTCTAACAACTATGAGCGTCCTTGTCTGTGATGACTCCATCCAAAGCTTCTGCCCAAGTGGGGGTATTCCTCCCCACATCTCTTGCTTATTTTAATACTTACTTTTGGTCCAAGGCATTGGGCTTCCTACTTTGGGGTCTCTAATTTTATAGACACATTTATGACATCAAGTCATAGATGTGAGTGTCCTGCCTCACATCTATGACTTGAGAATGACTGGATGTTGTATTCTCCATGTGTGGTTAGTGCTTTTATTCTCTCTGCAAAATCAGGAGTGACTGTGGAATCCTGTTTGAGGAGAGAACAGCCTCTACCAGTTTGGCTTCCCAAACAAGCATGGGATTCTCACTCACTTATGGGTCAGCTACATTTTATTTGTGGTGTCGCACAGTTCAATGTCCTGCTGATAAGATCAAGTGAAGTCTTAGTTTATCTTGTGTAGGTCATTTGGGACAATGGGGCACACAGCATACAAGTAAACTCTAAGTGCGTGATGAGCAAGAGAGAGAAAGAGAGAACTGAGAGTAAGAAAGAGGGGGATTCTTGAAAAGTGGGCTTCGTTGTTGTTGCTGTTGTTTAGTTTGTTTTGCCAAGATTCATAGTTTGGTGAAGAAATAATGAGTTGAAATTTGAAATAAAGTAAATAAGTCATCCCAGAAAAGTGAAGGCCATTGACAAAAGTAGCTAAGTACAGTAGTAACATTGTCGAACTCTCACAGGGCTCCCTAGTCACCACAGGACAACAGCTGAAGTGCAAGGCTAAATGTGTCATGTGGATTAACTAGCCATATTTTCACAATTATTTGGAGTAGATACTATTTTTGTGCACCTTCTGTAGACGTGTGCTGAAGTTTGAACAATTGGCTCAAATCTATACTTTGTAAGCAGTGGACTCAAGATACAAACTTGGGTCATTTGACTCCTGATGAGAGCCCGTGCTTGTGTCAAAACCACGATGTCTCTTGGTGTATCCACTGGGAGGCTTCCAGCAATAGCATGCATTAACATCCGAAGCCTTTCAGGGACACCGGATGTCAAAACAGTGCAATAAAGCTGTTGCTGGTGCCCATTATTCTGCATTTCGCTAAAGAAAAGAACCAGAAAGTCTGGGTAGTTTCCTTTCCACATTAACTACCCACTTCAGACAAGGCAAGTAGGGAGCTCTCTCTCAGCTACACCCAGCCCTCTGATCCTTCCAAGTCCCTTAGCTTTGTATCACCTGACCCCCCGCTATAGTCTGTCTTCTTAGAAGGATGAGGCAGAACATTTAGAGTTTTGGCCATGTGAAAAACTGAGAAATTTCAGGCCTAAAATCTCAGGCACATAAAGAAGCAATCAGGTGCCTGGCATGGGGTCCTCTGTAGTTTTTGCAAAATTGATCGATAAATCTACTTTGATAAGATTTATCCTTCTAAGCCAGAAGTTACAGCCTGCTCATGACCCCAGAATTGCTAGGGGTCAGAAGATCCCATAAATGCAATCTTTAAAAGTATTTTCTTGAGTTGTCAATTTTAGTTAGATTATCCAGTGTCATCATACAAATCAATAATACACTTTAGAGTTTTCTCCCTTAAAAGTTACATGTAATTTAAGAGAGTATCGTGTCTTTTGTAGGTCTCCCACTATTTAATGCCCATTCTGTGTTGAAACTATTTTAGCTGGTTGTGTTGACCGAAACATTAATTTTGTTATCACTTTAGTGGGTAAAGATAAACTAGGCTTCCAGTTCTTAAAACATATCAGCTCAATCTGATGTTAGGTCAGACAAGGAATTTTCCTGGCTAGGCACTATTCCTTTGGCATGGAGGTGGAATGGATTCTGTTTTTCGAAGAAAAAAAAAAAGGTTCAACATACTGTATAAAACACATGTAGCAAAGGAAAATATGGTTGGACTAAGTATTTTAAAAGTCAGATTTTCAGGACTTTATATTAAATACCATTAAGCTTAGCTAATAAGTTTTGATAACAAACTGAAATAAGGAACATAAACACAAAATATGGATTTACTATGAATTCTTCCATAACTTGAACTTTATTCTACGTTAGGCTTTTTATATATTTTTATGAATATTTAATGCCCATTAAAATGAGTCATGCCTGACTCAATGGGGAAAAGGATTTTCTGTACAAACGTGAGGGCTAGAGTTCAGATTGCTACCACCCACATCAAAAGCCAGGCATGGGCCAGGCAGTGGTGGTGCACGCCTTTAATCCCAACACTCATGAGGCAGAGGCAGGCGGATCTCCGTGAGTTTGAGGCCAGCCTGGTCTACAAGAGCTAGTTCCAGGACAGGCACCAAAGCTACACAGAGAAACCAAACAAAACCAAAAACAAAACAAAAACAAACAAGCAACAACAACAACAAAGCCAGGCATGGTATGTGTGTCTGTAACCTCAGTGCTGTGAAAGGTGGAACAAAAGGGGGCTTGTTCCTAAAAACTAGTAAACTCCAGGTTTGGTGAAAAAGAGTTAAGAATAAAAAAAGTAGGATATCTAATGTCTTCTCCCAGCCTTCACACACACACACACACACACACACACACACACACACACACACACTTAGGGGGTGGAAAGAAGGAGCGAAGAAATAGTTCATTTTGAGAGTGCTTGCAGCTGAGACAAAAGCCTGCATTCAATTCCTAATACCACCCAAAATTGTTGATTTGTTTCAGTGGGAACAAATTTAAATTTAAGAAAATGAATTCAGAAGGGAATTGATGGATTGTGCTCACTCTTGTATCTGCTTATGCATGCTCAAGCTGCCTTTTTCGGAACGCTTGGCGTAGGGACATACTGCATGCCAGAGATGGCAAATGCCTGTACTTACATCCATTCTTCCATTGTTAAGACATTTAGAAATATTAAGTGTAGTTATGTCTAACAAAGACAACTCAATAAGGCCTCATTTGTTTGTGTTTAAACAATATACATACTGTCAGCAGCTAATTTTTAGATTGTGTGTGCACTATTCTTCACAAGACATGAATACTTTTGGCGATAAAACATCTTTCTCTCCTGTTTTCTGCTATTTTCTTTAGTGTGTGAGTGGGTGGTTTATGCAAACATGTATATGCACATGAGTGATGAAAGATGGGGCTGTTAAATATCTGTTCTATCACTCTTCTTATTCCTTTGAGAAAAGCTCTCTTGGATCCTGGAGCTGGACCAGCAGCCAGCAGTCTCAGCCACCCTCTTGTTGTTGCCCTCTCCCTCTCCACCCGGAAGCAGCAGGCATGTACATGATCAGACCCAGCTTTCTTTTTGGTTTCGAGGGATAAGAACCCACTTTATTGTGCTTCTGAAACAAGCGCTCTCACTCTCTGAGACATCTCTCCAGTTTTGCCATTGTTTTCCTGATCGTTTCATTAATAGAGTTGAACTGGTTGGAAAGTTTTGAGTCCCCTTTTGTACCTATTTGTAAGACACTCTGTTGGTTGATCTTTTCCTGGTTCCTGCTTTGCCCCACCCTACACCACTGATAGAGGGTCACATTTCCAAAGGCTCTCATTTACAGTCCTTCTACTTGGTCATCAGTGGGTTCTGCATTACTCCTTTATTTAAAATTTATTTGGCTCTCCCACTAGCTAGAGATGGAATTCACAGATTGTGACACCTAATCTTTAATTCTCATCCCATATGAACATATTTTGAGAGTTGATTCTATCATGTGTATCTTCTATATCTCAAATTTGTATTCAACACACACAACACACTTTTTGTTTTTTTTTAAGGAAGGGTTTTTCTGTGTAGCCCTTGCTATTCTGAAACTTGCACTGTTGTAGACCAGGCTGGCCTTGAACTCAGAGGGCTAGAATTAAAGGGGTGAGTCACCACCACGCAGACAAGACACATATATATTTTTTTAATTTTCCAACTTATTTTTAAAATAGGCTCTCAAGCTGGGGAAATAGGTGGCTTCATACTTAAAATTCCCACCTGTAATTCAAGTCTTGGAGGTCAGAGAGAGAGGGGCCCCAGAGCAAGCTGGCCAGAGAGATTAGCCATATCGATGAGCTGATAAGCTCTGTGTTTGCTTGAAAGAACTTGCCTCAATGAATTAAAATGACTCTAGACATCAACATCATGCTTCTACAGGATTGCTCATGTGAGTGCCTAGGCACATATACCCATACACATGTGCCTCCAACATAGTGATCAAGCTTACACACACACACACACACACACACAAAACAACACATGCCACACCACATGCATAAACACCATAAACATTACAGACATAAAGAGGGAGAAAGGAAAAAAAACCTCTTTCTGAAGCTCGGTACCACATCATATCACACAGATAAATTTTCTCTATTAATATTCAGAAAAACTAAAAGTAATATTTTAATATTAATATATTTACATCAATATAAATATCTTATTAAGTAATATTAATATTAACTTCAATATTAACAAAGTAATATTTCTCTTTGTCACTTAGTATTTGTTGGCTTTTATAAAATGTTACAGATATTATAAATACAAATATGTCAGTGACAAACCTAGAAAGCAGTGACTTTGTTTAAACTCCTTTGTAATAGAAAGCTTGATGGCATAGAAAATTTAGATAAATGTTCAACAAATAATTTTACATCATCAGTTTTAATCCTGTGAAATATTTTATTCCTTGTTTGATCTGAACCTTTATAAGACTTAAAGTTATTTTGCAAACAGATTTCTTAAAACAGTTTATTCTTTTAAATGACATATATGTGTCATATGTGTCTACATACGCATTGAATGTAGGTGCCCAGCGGGATATGAAGAGAGTGTTGGAGGCCAAATGAGGTGGTGAATGCCCTCAGTGGCAGCATTCTGGAGGCAGAGGCTGGCAGATCTCTGGGTCTGAGGCCTGCGTGTCTGCAGAGGGAGAATTCTAGGACAATTAGGGCCACACAGAGAAACCCCGTCTGAGTGAGTGAATGAATGAATGAATCAACCAATCAGTCAATAAATAAATATAGTAAATTAAGCAAAAAGATGGTGTTGCATCCCTTGGAACTGGAGCTACAGGCAGTTGTGAGCTGCCCAATGTGTCACTATGAACCAAACTCTGGTCCTCTGCAAGAGCAGCAAGTGCACGTAACTGCTGAGACCACAAACAGATTTTATCTCTATGCATTGGGATAATTGGAATAATTTATCATTATCAATATATGATGCAAATATCTACATATTATCTTACTTCTGCCCTTTTTTTATTGGACTGAAAGTTCCTTGATGATTGATAATGGGATGATGAAGATTTACAGTTCCCCAGGACAGCTAGATACTGGAACCATAAGACATTGCACAGGTTACGTGAAAACCTTGGAAATAATCATAACATCTAGTGCATATATATCCAGAAAGACAGCAGGCAGTGTCAGTAGCCTAGGCTCACTGGTCACTACCCCATGGATCTGCCTGTCTTCTGTTTCTTAGTTCTATTTATTCCCCCACCGTGTGTGTGTGTGTGTGTGTGTGTGTGTGTGTGTGTGTCCGCCAATGTGCGTATGTATTCCAACAGCCCTGTGTGAGTGCTAGGGACCAAACTCAGGTCCTCTGAAAGCATAGCAAGCGCTCTCAACTTCCGAAACATTCCTCCAGCTCCATCCCTTTTCACGTGGGCTTTAGGGATCAAACTCAGATCCTTCAACCTCCCCAGCTGGCTTTCATATTCCACATAGCTCCACTTACAACCCATGATCTGCCACTGTCATCTTCCTGGAACACAGAGTCTATAACTATGACCCTATCCTTCCTTTAATTCATGGAGTAAAATCCAAGTATTCATATCCTTCCTTCCAATGCTTGAGAAGCACACATATATGGAAAATTATATTATTTTGGGTAATTGAACTACATTTGTTTTTTACTGCCAATAGTTAATTTGTGGCTGTTATTAAGTCTCACTACAGTGCTTTTGTCCCAGGTCAGCTGAATATGTTCCATTTCTCTCCACAGGTACATTCTTTAATAATAGATGCAGTACATGTCTGTAGGTGGTAAACTTTCTGTCATTCAGTATGTCAATATTTTGTTTTTCTGTCATTAAAATAACCTTCTCTAATTATAGAATGGTTGATGTGATTTTTTTGTTCTTCTGATACTAACATTTGCATCTGGATGAATCAATCACAATTTGCCAATGAAAACTCTGATGGTCATGTAATTGCCTATTGTTTTAAGTCTTTTCCCTTTTCTCTTAGAAACTATTAAGACTTTATTATTCTTGACATGCCATTCAGCTGTCATAGATCCTGGTGTAGAACAACTTTTCTTCACTTACTTAGTATTGGAGGCATATTTTGGATTAAAAAAAACCTAATGATATTTTTCCTGCTTGCAAAAATCTTAGAAGTTCTCCAATATCATTATGCTCTTTTCTTTTTGAAAAATTTGAGATACATATCAAAATACTTTATGCTATTTCCCATATCTTCTCCCCTGGTATTTGCATTTTTAATAACTCTATCAGTGTTCTAGGTTAATTTCTTTACAGTATCTTCCAGTTTACTCATTTCTCCTTAACTGCACTGATCCTATATTATGGGATCTATTGAAATTTTGAATTTTAGTAATTGCATTTTTAATTTCAATTGGATTTCAAATTGATCTCTTTTATACCTAAATTGTGTTTTTCTTTCACAATTTTCTCATTGTGGGAGATGTTAGATTTCTCATTTACTATTTCTTCTTTTTACCTAGAAAGCTTGGGAAGCTATAAAGTTTATTATTTTGTTATCATTATGATATTTATTGCAGTCAAATAATCTATTTCAAAATAAACAAGCAAACATCCTAAATTTTCCATGCACTTAGTTGAACTAGCCAAAGTTAAATTGCTATGGTAGTCAGAGCGGGAGCATGCTTTATTAACTTTCATCTAATGCTATTCGTTTATTCATTTACACACTAATTGCAACTGAGATTGTTTGCATGAGTATTGGTGTGAAGTTACTTAGTTTAGTATGGACACTAGTAAGTGGCTATACCACTGAAGAAAAATGATTCTTCTTGCCCTTGAAAAGTAAGATTTAAAATGTCTCCGTGAGATAGGTCCATGTTAGATTTGGAAAGGGCTTAGGGAATGAGGGGCAATTATGTGGAACCTCTCTGATCTTTGCCGAGTTAGAAGGTAATATTTTTCCTGGTGTCCAGAGCTTATTCCAGCTATGGCAGTTTCTGCCAGGCTGGCACAGCATATCTCCCAAAGCCCTTGAAGCTGTAACTTTAAAGTACTGCATTTCATGGAATCTTGAAGTCATTCCAAGAAATCCAACCTACAAGTTGCTTATTCAACCAACTCAATGGTTGTGTGTGTGTGTGTGTGTGTGTGTATGTGTGATATGCATCCACTTGTGTGTATGTGAGTGTGTGCATATTCAGGTGTATGGATGTAGAAGTCAGAGAGGATGTTGGCTCTCTTCCTCTGTCATTCTCAGACTTGTTCTCTTGAAACAGAGTCTCTCACTGAATCTGGAGTTCCCTGATTTTGATTAAGTTAGCTGACCAACAAGCCCAGTGATCTCAACCTCTGCTTCTCCTCTCTTCTCATGCTGGGGATACAGGTGCACAGGGCCAACTTGGGCAGCTTTCTTTACTTGAGTGTGGAGGATATAAACTCACATCCTGAGCATTCATGCCCACTAAGTTATCTCCCAGAACTCAAAGATTTCTGTAAGCACATGATTCTGTCCAGTTCCTTTGTGCTCATTGTTTCATGAGTGCTTTTGCTTCCTCTTCTTAACCTCACTGACATACAGGACCAACTTCAGCTTCAAGAATGAATCTGCAATGAAGATTATGATCTTCTCCTTGAAGAACTAAAATTAGCAGGCAGTCGGTACTTATTGTAGATGCATCATCGATACTCTTCATTTAGTCTCTTTAATTTTTCTGTTCTGCTTTGGATACTTGGGGATGATAATCTTATGGTTTTTTTTTTCTCAATCAAATCTTTTGGCTCTTCTATTTCACTGGCACAGGTTGGAAGAGAAAACATAGGGTTGACATATGAGCTTATCATATCTTTTGAGGAAGTACATCTTTAAATTAGATTTTCTTCATGGTCTTACTCCTGATGCCGCCTTTCCTCTTTTTTTTTTTTTTTACTCATCTGCCTTGAAAAAGTCTTAAAAAGGTACCAGTGACCCTTAGTGAAGAGTCCTATCCCATAGATCTCACTGCATCCCTTCTTTTTACTTTGTAGGAAATGTTTCCAACTATCAAATCTGCTTTCAGTCTCTACATACCCTCACAGAGAAATCTGCATATTCTTTAATCCGTTCTATTTGAAAAATTCCATTTAAATTGGCCTATTCTCTATTCCCTCTATCCTGAGTCTTTTCTGTGTTGTTCTTATACTCTATAATTAGTTAGATTGTATATTCTTTACATAACCCAGAAAAAGCAATTTGTGAGGATAAGGAAGGACCTGACAGACTTTATCCATCATTTGATCACAGGCGTCTAGACTAATGACTGAAAGAATTCCATCAGTATCTGACAAATGGATGCATGTATGGTTCTGAGACACAATGTGAAGATGCTGTAGAATGCTGCCCAGACACTGCTTTACAGACTGTATTTCTTCAGATGCTGGGAAATCCATTGACTGATGCCATTCACTCAGATATGCCAGTTCTGAAGGAACCATGGCCCACATTATGGTCACTTCTTTGGGAAGCCTCTGTCCCTCTAACAAATGATCAATGCAATATTCACCACACCTGACACTCTCACCTTAATTCACAGCAATTCTGAAGTATCAGCTGGTGGTGCTTTGAAAGAAAATAGGCCCCATAAGGAATGACACTATTAGGAAGTGTGACTTTGTTGGAGTAGGTATGGCCTTGTTAGAAGAGGAAGTAAGTCACAGTGGTGGTTAGACTTTGAAGTCTCTTATGCTCAAGCTACACCCAGTGATTGAGATCACTTCCTGTTGTCTTTGGACCAAGATGTAGAACTCTCAGCTCCTTCTCTAGCACTTGTCAGCCTGCATGTCACTATGTCCCACTGTGATAATAATAGACTAACTCTCTGAAACTGTAACTCCAATTAAATGTTTTTCTTTATAAGAGTTGCTGTAGTCATGGTGTCTCTTCGCAGCAATAGAAATCCTAACTAAGACACAGCTACTTCAGAGCCCCAACAGTTATTGTCTGTTTCTTCTATGTCAGCACAGAAGCTGGTACAGCAAGTAAACCCAGGTCCATACACAGGCTAGGCTAGAGCTCTCTCAGAAAGCACTCCTAGCCCCAGGGCCTGTGCTGGGACTGCACTAAAGGCTCAGCTGCTTTCTTACTCAGTCCTGCTCTCCTTCTTTTGCTTTCCCTGTATACAGAACCACAGTGTTTTCTTTGGAAAAACCTCCTTCATTGTACTCTCTAGGGTCAGCTTGGCAGGGGACTCACCCTGTGACACTTTCTGAAACCTAATTAATCTAATCATGGCAAATCAGGATTTAAAACAATTTCCGGGGAATTTTCAAGTCAATGTACTTTTCCTCCCTAGTTTTTTATTTTAAATAAAACACATTTTTCTTGTTTTAAAATGAACCCCTGCTCTTCTCTGCCTTCCCCGTTCTTTTCACCATGAAAACTGACTTAGCAAGAGAGAGGATGTTTAGCGTACTCACGGAATCTATTTGCATCTATTAGTTCCTTTAGAATAAATGTAACTAGAAGTTTCCCCCTTTCATATTTCATTAAGACTTTCTTTTCTTGAATGAACACTATCCTTTTCTGCATATTTTCCTCTCCACTTTTATCTTAGTAGCAGATGTGACTAATACTTAAATATGAATATATATATCGTTAAGTATGCATAACTCTTAAAGACAAAATGTCATGCCTGTTCTTTGGTTATAGCTTATAGATAACTGGAGAAATATCTAACACTGAAGTAGGGTCATAGGGGAAAGTCTCATTCTAAGAGAGTCACTTATTTTCAAGACCTTAAGAATTTCCAGAAGATGGGGGGGAGGTTAATCACACACACACACACACACACACACACACACACACACACTACCAGGCTCAGAAAAGTCCCTTTGAAATTTCTTCTAATCTCTCAGCGAATTCTGCTTTGTAAGTAATTCATTTATGTAAGTAACAAAGATGGCAGCCTCCTGATTTATAAACTGGAGTTGCTTAGTCTTTTTCCTAAAAGCTAGAAATTCCCAAGACCTTTTCTGGTACCAGGGAATGTTCTTACAAGAGGTTAACGCAGCTATCAGCAATTAGGAAACATCCCTACACATCATTTTCCCTGTGTCTTTGCAGTACTTACAAAGGAGAAACCATGAATAACGCTGAAGTTCCATGTTTTGGTTTGATCCCATCTACCGATGAGGTCCCCTATTTTCCTCCAGGAAGCTTCTTTTAAATGATATCTGTGAGAGTCTGATGTGGTTAGCCCTAGATTTTGAGTTCCTTGGAGGGTAAAAGCTGTGCAGGCTTCTGCTTTGTTTCCCTGGCTGGGGAATAAATGCTTGTCACATAAACATCTGGGGGACTATGCATCGGCATGGATTTCTGCATTATTTTCAATGTCTCTTTTCCATAGCTTCTTAAGTGCAGTCAGAAGAGAGAGTGATGCAGTGCTCCAACCATGTGTAATTTCTGCTAACTGAAACACAAAGTCAAGTACAGTAACCTCAACTGCCTCATTAATCGCTGACCCTTAATTAAAGGTATCATACATCATTAAGGCTTGAGCCTAGGTAAAGTAAATGCAAAATTAGATAAGCATAGCTATTACCTTAATATGAAGCTAATGTAGCTCCTCATATAGTGATTATACAAATAGGCTCTCAAGCTTTAGGTAACAGATCTTTGCACTACTGCCACGCTTGTTAAAAGGAAACCTGTAAATCCCAAACTCTTCCTAGTGGAGAATTTATGTACACACATTAAGCCTTCCAGAGCCTTATGTGTTCTTAGACCAGAAACAGCCAGGAATGACCTGGATAGTGTTCTCTTAGGGGCTTTTTGCACCTCAAGAGCCAGGTCTTCCAGAAATTAGAATGAGGAGCTCTGTGGCTCATCTAACACACGAGCTGAGGGTCAGACAGAATGAGGGTAATTGGATCACGGCATTCATTTTCATTTGGGCAAGCCCGTCTCCCAAATGCAGTTTAAAACCTCCGATCCTGCGTGTTTTCGTTCTGTATTCCACTTACATCTGTCTGTCCCTGTGGGTTTCTGAACAGTATTGTCACGGGCTGGCATTTCAGAACTCTCACCTCACGGTTATTTTTTGACTGTTGTAACATAGCCCAGGGAAGCAGGTCAACATTGCTATTAATATTTCCTAGGGAAAAAAATGAGGGAGAATAAAGCTTCAAGGGACCTGTTTATGATTGTCCTAGTAAGGATGTAGAGACTTCAAGCGCCCTGATAATAGCCTGGGCCACTTGACTGAGCATCTCACACCACTCCACCATCTCTCAAACACGAACCAGAAAATAAGCCCTTTTATAAATTAATTAAAGCCTGTGGAGACAGGCTTTTTTTTTCTGTTTTGTTTTTTTTTTTTTTTTTTTTTTTTTTTTTTTTTTTTTTTTNTTTTTTTTCCCCAAATCTGAAATCTTTGGCTATGTGGTCAAGGACACATTTCTCCACCTGAGCCCATGTTTATTAATGTGCACAAAACTGAAGATCCTGCTTTCCTATAATTGCTTTGAAATACCTAATGTGCCCACCACAGTGCCTGATACACTGGCCCACTGCCCCATCAAAAAAGCTTTCCTGATCTGTGTGTTTTATTTGAGCAGTTATTTCTCAGGGAGCAAGTTTTAAGTGAACCTTCTGCTTATTTTCCTTGGGAAGAAGCAGGAAGGGAAGAGAGATTATACTGAAGGTGATGTCTCAGCACAGCTCTCTACTGTGCTATTTATTTTCCCAGATGTGATTTTGTTCACTGTGTGGAGAAAAAATTGTATTTGTACATGCATGCTCGCATATGCATGCAAGTGGACATGTTTACAGAAATATGCATATGTATGTATACAGATAGATGTGCTTGTAAAACATTAACGCATATTCTAAGTTAAACAAAAATTATTATTCTTAGAACAGGAGGAACAAGATATAATAATTAAGCGATCAGAAACTAATAAAATGGGTAATGGGAATTATGAATAAACCCTTTTGTTTTTGTCCCTGGCCATTTTCACACCAGTGCAACTCCAGTGACTTGTAACAGGAAATTATGCCTTCCTAAGTGCGATGGGGGGATTTAAAGAGAGGAGAAAGATCGATACTGCACAAAGAAACCAACCATGGCTTCCTTTATTTTTCCTTATTTTTTTATTATTAATTTCTGAAGCTCAGAACCAGAGACCTGTCTAGCTTTTTCCTGGAGAATGTGTTGATGTTCAGCCATTTCTGTGGGTGCATTTTTAAGCTGAGCTGCAGGGAATGTCATGTGTTGCAGTCATTGCCATGGAAACCATTGTTGTCGGATGAATAGAACAGTTTTAAATCCTTGGTAATGAGCCTGAGAAACTAAGTAGGTCTTCAAGTTTAAGTTGTTTGGAAGTGGTTCATATTTCACACAGAGCCGGTGGAGGCAGAAGGTAGAGGGCAAAGGAGGGGAGAGATGCAAATAAGATATACTAGCGTGATGCTACACTTCCACTTGAACTTCTTAATGAGACACACATGTAGGAAGCACACACACACACACACACACACACACACACACGATGCACAACATTAAGCTTCCAGGATTCTTATTGAGCCAACTATAACTCTGATACATTCCCACTCAAATCAGCACTTCCTGCTCGCTTCTTCCAAGCCTCCATAACTGAGGACGATAAACAACTCTAAGACATTCGATTATGAAACTCAGTCTACGTTGTGAGTGTCTTAAAGGTCAGGTGTCACCGCTTATGTCTGACACTAGGCTCATAGCACGTACATTCCGTAGGCTGCATCTTCATACAATATAACAGCTTCAAGACATTTGTAGGATTAGTGAATGCAAGAATGCCATCCTACCACCAGCAGTGATTTCTTTTGTCTGGTTTTGTTTTGTTTTTTAAACACCTATGTTTATTAATTATTTCAAAATAGCATATACTGTGTTTCTATTATATTCTACATTCTTCCCAAATCTTTCAAAGTCTGCTCCCCATTTCCTACTCATCCATTTTATACCCTCATTTCTTTAAATTCATCAAATTAAATTAATTAGTGTTCGCTATACGTGTTCATCCACTTCCGAATAGTCTGCCTACCAGAGGGTCGTATCCTCTTACAACAACTATCAATTAACAATAGCTCCTCAGCTAAGGATGAGTCTTTATGGGCACCTGTGTCTCTATGCTGAGTATATTGGTTTTGTAAATGCTATTGCAATTACTATGATGTCATATATGCAATTATTCTGCGTGTCTGAAAAACACTTTTTTTTTTTCCTTTTTAAAGCATCCATGGCCTCTGGCTTTTATCCTCTTTGTGCTGGCTTTTCTTAAGATCTCTCTTCTCTTTTTTCTTACACACGTCTCTATCGTCCATTTCTGACCCTCCTCCAGACCATCATCAACAATATGCCTAACATACAAGCAGTTTTGGAAGAAGCAAAATACATTGAGGACAAGCAGGGAAGGGTGAGCATTGTCTCTCCCAAGGCCTGGTAGACTCCTATTAGGCACTTTCTTTGCTCTGTGGACTTCGCTACACTTTTCTGGACATGGGGATGGATACTGCAGCTTCCTAGATATTTACTGGCTAAACCGACATTCTCTCCAGCAGTGGTTCTTGACCTTCCTAATGCTGCAACCCTCTAATACAGTTTCTCATGTTGTGGTGAGCCCCAACCATAAGATTATTTCATTTCTACTTCATAACTGTAACTTTGCTACTGTTATGAATTTTAATGTAAATATCTGGTATTTGAGTTGTCTGATATGTGACCTTCAGTTGGATCACTACCCACATGTTAGGAACCTGTTTCAGAGGTTAAGAGGAGGAGAAGAGAGGGAAGGACACAAAGGAAAAGAACATGTTTACATTCTGTCTTGTTTATGGTTTCTAGTGGCCCAGAAATGCTATTGCCCTATGGAGAATCTGAGGAGGAGATCGTGCTTCACTGTGAGAAACTCAATAGTGATGTGGGACAGAGAGCTGGCAGGCGTGCCCCATCTAGAAATGAAAGGAAGGGGTTGGGAGGGAGGAAGGGAAGACAGAGAAGGAGAAGGAAAAGGGCAATGGAACCTTTCAGGACTGAGGATTGTGTGGGCAGGTGAGTAAATGAATACTTTCTCCTATGAGACTGCCACCTTCCTGTGTTCCTGAGAGACTCAGCATGACTATTAGAAAGAATGTTCTAGAGTCAGCCTGTCGGGGCGCAGGCCTTGGCTTTACCACTACATGAGGCAAATGACATAATTTCCTTAAACATCAGCTTTATCACAGGTAAGAATAATCACAGCACAAAAGAGATGTTGAGAAGATTAAGAATACAATGCACACCGATTTTAGTAAAACTCCTAAAACCCAGCAAATGATCAGAAGAAGGCCGGGATTTTTCTAAAACTCTCCTAAAACCCAGCAAATGATCAGGAGAAGCTGGATTCATGTCCAGCTGCACAGAACTGGCACTCTGAGTTTTCACAGAGCAGGAAGCCTAGGAGGAGCTATAGTCATCAAATCTGTTCCCCTCCCCATCTCTGGAGGACTCAAGAGAGATGGAGAGTAATGTGATACCAGAGGGTGAGGGGTTATTTTAGTGGGGTTTGAGAGCTCTTATCACTGGAGATCTATCAGCACTGAAACCCTACCGGGCTAGCAAGCTCTCTAGCTGGGCCAGTTCCCAAGGGAATTCTGGGCAAGGGGCTACAAATTTTAGTTGGTGTATTTAGAGCCCTTTGGTGAATCTTAGAGTTAGAGTATGTGATTGAGATACCTTAGATGTTCCCCCTGACTTTAATCTTAAGATTGTGTCTAACTCCCTAACCAGGCTCCACAAAGAAGTTGAAGAAGACAGTGGAGGCAAGATGGTCAGGTCCATCTTAGTGATAGTGGTCCCATCTCCCTGACTCAGCATTAAATTCCCACAATCACCCATTCCTTTTCTCTGCCTTCTTTTTCTCGGTAGCACTTACTATCAGTCTCAACTCAATGTTCCAATTACTTGTCTTACTTATTGGGAGTGTCTCAAGGCTATGAAGAAAGGGGTCTCTGCCTTGTTCAGAGCCTTGTCTCGGCAACTAAAATAGTGGCTGGGATAAAAAGGGCACAGATCCTGAACCATGGCTGTATACTTCTTACCACATAGCATTGCAGGCAGCTAGTAAATGTCAGTCCAATAATTAATTGTCTGTAATGAAAATCAATCAGTTAAACTTATCTTCTGCCAAAGTTGGGTTGGAGAATAGCAGAGAAGGGGTGCGAATCGTTGGTGTCTGGGAGAGGGAAAGGAGGGTGGAAAGTTCGTCACGATTCAGAGAAAAAAGTGAGAAAAATAAGAAGGCTATGATGGTTAATCTTCCTTGGCCGTTGGCTGAACTCATTCTAGAGTCCTGGGTTGGGAAGATGGCCCAGCGGTTAAAAATTTGTTGGGAACTTGAATTTTGAGCATCAAAACCCACATGAAGATCCAAGTACAGTGGTACAACGCAGGTGGATGCATCCTGTAATCCCAGTGCCAAAAGGAAGAAATAGGCAATCATTGGCCCAGGAGAGTAGCCAATCACTGTGCTGCTCAAATAAGTAAGGTGGAGAGCTATAAAGAAAGATGTCTAACATCCATCTCTGGCCTCCATATGTGCAAACACAGGCTCACATCCATCCCCAAGCAGTCATACATATGTGTGCCCACATTACAATACAACCACAGACAGCTCCTCTGACACATGAGCTGTAGAATCACTGATGGATTGATTAACCACCTAAGAGTTTTGTGAAAAATGAGTCGTTTTCAGCATATTTTCTTTTCTGCCCTGGTAGGCCTGGGGCTAATGTTTTTGGTTTTATTGTATTCCGGCATTAGTTAACTTTCTCATTGGTATGTCATGATACATTACAAAAGCAATCTAAAGAAGGGTTTATTGTGGTTTTTAGTTTGAGGGGATGTGGTCTGTCATTGTTGGGAAGGACAGTGGCAGGGGGGGGAGGCTCCTGACTGCATTGTAATTGCGGTGTGGAAGGAGATGTACTCAGCTAGCTTCGCTGCTTATCCCATTTATGCTTTATACAGTCCAGGTTCCCTCCGCAGACTGCGCTTCAGTGACAGTTATTCTTGGGAAGTTGACCTGAATACGGAAGAAATCGGTGCAGAGTCATAACAGATATAAATCAGATCGAGGATTTCGTGACACTGAGCCCTCAATTAAAGATTTCATTTTTAACACTGTCTAGCTTAAAACTGCAATGTCGGCTTTGTGGCCTATGTTCCAGAAACCCAGGGAGTCACAGGACACCTCTGAAGTGTCAATAAAAGCTACCAATTCCCATGCCATAACTATGGTAACAAAGTTTTTATATTCCTAGAGTTTCTTAGTAAAGATCATACGTAAGGCTTTAGAGGCCATTGCCACATGGGGAGAGAGTGCAAAGCAGCGAAGAACAGGCTGCTATGAACGAAGGGGCCCATGCTCTGCTCTTCTCCTTAGGCCATCTGTCTCCACACTACTTCCCAATTCTCATGGAGTCTACCTAAACGGCTTACAGACTTCACTGTAAACATTTGTGGGACTCTTCGCTTATACATGTGCCATAGTATATTTTCTGTGTGTTCTGAAGATCCAAGTGGTGGTGAAGACCACCAATGCTTGAATCATTATGGTAACACAAAGATAAAATCAATGCTGTCTTACTAATTTGTCTCCCATTCCCAGCCCTGCCTGATTCAAACACAACAGTCGGGATTGTCTCTGAGGATCCACACATCGAAACCCGTGTTGAGTGCATTGCCTTCGTTATCTGGAATCATTACATGGCGCTTAACTAACGAGTGAACAAAAACCCAGAGAATATCATAATTTACTCACAGACACATGGCTAGTGAATACGGGATTTAAAATCAGATTTCTCTGGCCAAAAGTGCCACCTTATTTTTGCTACAATCCATGACACATCAAGGAAAGACTGAAGTCCCCAAATCACCAAGAGACAGGTCAGCCAGGCTTACCGTATGTGGTGAAAAGGGGGTTTGAGTTTTATTATATTTAGCTCTGCTAAGTAGCTGGAAAGAATTCATCTCTGAATTTAGTGACTTTCAAGAACTATATGTAATAAAATCAAGATAGGCATGTGGAGAAAATTGAACTCAAAGAAATATTTTCTGAAATGATAGAAGCACTGTGAAGCCAAAGAGGGGATAATGAGGAATAACTCGAAGGTGAGTTGAAGAGCAAAATAGACAAGTAATGTTCCCAGAAGCACCAGCTAGGATAAGCAGAGGAAAGGTAGAAGCAAACACTTATGTGTCTAGGAAGGGACAGGACTGTGACTGTTGGACACTGCCTGAGACAAGATCTATCTGGCTTTCCAATTGTTCCCATCATTTCCTGTCTTAGCAGTTCCTACCTGTGTTCAAGTGAGGAATCTCAGCCTTCAGGGACCAACTTCTCAGCAATTAAGACAGAATAGGACAAAGTGCAAATCTAAGAACACATCAGGCAATGGGCTGTGACCATGACCACAGGAACATGTGCTTTCTACTTTTCATTGGTGGGGTGGGGCACATACTAGATGTTTTTGTATGAATATTGGGAGGTATGAAATCTACAATGTCCTAATATAAACACCTCAGAGAGATGCTCGCCTCATTTGTAGGTGTGTATACATTCACCAATGCCTCTTCTTCTGTGCCCAATTCCTAACAATCTCCAAATCCGGTGTACCACTCAGTGACTGTACCCCCACATCCTTATTTCCTGCCTGCTGCATGTTGTCCTTATCATGATAGGCTGTGTCCCCATAGAGTTCTATACCAAAATAAGTCCTTTCTTTATTAAATTGACTTTGTTAGGGTCTTTATATTTTTATAACAATAGGAAAAAAAACTAAGTGACCAACCTTCTCCAACTGAAACTATTGGCATGCTGCCAGCTCCTGTCAGTTGCTTTGGGGGTACGCCCTTTGTCTTGGGGACCATGACAACTTCTAAGAGAATTACCAAAGTCCTGCCCAACCTAGTCCACACTGATTTTTCCAAACGGTTCATAATTATTTCCTGAAAGTTTCTTGGCTCCAGCACGATGTCCTTCTTCAGTCCTTGAACTTGTCTTGTCCCCTGCGAGTGCCATGCTCCCATTTGCCCCCTGTCTCAAATGACCTTTCTTAGTGGATTTGAGCTCATCATTCCTCTCTGAACCTAGTGATCACATCTTCAGGGAAGTTCTCTCTGACCTGCCTAACCATGAAGTACTTACGTCATCCTGTAACTTTCCTCGCAGGAACAAAAAAAATATTCTAAAAATAAACCTCTGCTCCTTCCTCTGACTATCAAATGGATCCCGGAAACTGGACTTTCCCCAGGAATTTTATGCATCACGAAAAATGTTTGGAACCAGACAGTGGGAAAGTCTGTCTTCCATAAAGAGGCCTATAGATTGTGAGTCCACCTTGCAGGGGAGATTAGAGTCCTGAAAATGGCGATGGGTACAACCACGCCTTAAAACCTTGACAGGGACTGAAGTGGAAGCATCCTCTTTCTCCCAGCTGCTGGAAAGGAAGGAGGAGAGCCACTAAGAACTCCTTTGTGTGTCTGTAACCATATAACACACTTCTTGTGTGCCCACATTCCAAGAGAATAGCAAGCATCTTAATTCTTATCTCCCAAGAAAATTTATAGCCTCTGTCTACCAGATTCAGAGACATGGGATGGTTAAATCCTCACCTGTCTAAAGGATATGCATTAACTAAATGTACCCTTCCTGCCTGCTTCTCCATATCCTCTTAGTTTTACAGTAACAAGAATTCTTCCTCCTAAAAATGGAAATGGAAGATGCCCTCCCCTGCCCCCTGCTATCTGGGAATAAGTAGCAGGCTGACTATAAGGTTACTATGATCTACTCATGAACCATTCTTCTGCTACCTATGAGAAGGGAAACCCGCTATTCCTGGGGTCCCAAACTCACTGCTATGCTGTCTTTCCATGGCACTAATATCTCTTCTGGTAAGTCTCTTACCCCGAAGGACAGTCTTCAATGTCCTTCTTGAGCCCCAAACCTGAGACTTTTTATGTGCTGCTCCCAAGTGCACTTAGAAGGCCCATTTGAGGTAAGAAGGAACAGAAGGATTTTTAATCTTTTCATTTTTCTTGGTATTGTGATTGTGAATTTGAATGCAGAAACAGGATCTTCTTTCATGCCACACACAGATAATATTGAAGGACAGGCCATATGAGGTTCTGTCCTTGAGGGAACAAATAAATCAAGCCATTTCCTATTTATCTCCTTGTTTCCATCAGGGAAAGCTGCAGACGAGAAGGACGCGATGTGTTTCTTTTGCGTCCACACATTACCTTTCTTTACTTAAAATTCTTTCTTCCCTCCCCTCCATTCATCACTAGCTATACTACCTGCAACAATGAGCTGCCATTTAATGTCTCTCCTCTTAGCCTAGCTGTGCTTCAACCCAAGGACTCGCCGCCACCAAGTATTATCTTAGCATTTGGAGAGGCACGTGGCTTTCCCAAACGAACTCTCCTTTGCACAGATAAACAACAAAAGCCTCATGTCAGAGAGACAAGGCGAGCGCTTTGTCTGCCACCACCCACTCCTCTTTTGTTTTCCACCAGGGCTTGCTCTTCATTGTGTTCCACATGCTCCTCTCCGGAGCTCTGCAGATGGGAAATCTTAAAAGTAGGGTATTTAAAAATAATAATCAAAAGGCCTCCACCCTGCAAATTGCAGGGCTTTATGCTGGAGCAGCATGCAGCTCCCTAAAGAGCTCTGTTTACCAGGACTTGGATGCTTTATGTTGATTAAAGAGGTCTGGATGGTGGAAGGAAGGGTATCAGAGGAGACGGAACTTAAATTTCATTGCTGAAAAGTATCTGAGAGTTAACTCTCTTGAGCCCTGTTCCTATTAGGGGGAAGCATAAGATATAAAGCGGGAAGGCCAGATCACTCACTGCTGAAGGACCATGTTCCCAGGGAAGATGGAGGCCTGAGAAGAAGACCTCAGAAGCGAACCCTGCCAACACCTTGATCTTAGCATTCCGGCCTCTGGAACTATGAGGAAGGAAATGTTGTTTGTTTAAAAGATGCACATTTAATGATGAAATTTTTGAAGCAGCTCTGACAAGTTGCTCCACCTAAGCCCTTGCTCACTGCCCACCTGCAGTTTATACATGAGAACCGAGGATCAGGGAGGTTAAATGCTTTGCCTAGGGTGACTCAGCCAGGGAACAGAATGCCAATCCAAAGCTCCCGTTTTCCTATTATAAGAGAGGAAATTAAAACTTAATGCTGTTGCCTGTTGGGCCCTTTGCAGCTACTGTTAGGCCTCTATAAATCCTAATATAGAGAACGGAATCAACGGTCACTATCCTTAATGCCTGCCTATAAAGAATGTCCTACTAATTGGGACTGCCCAAGGGGAACAAGCCACAAACCATTCTTTTTTCTTCCTAATAATAATTAAACACATCACAATGAAGTTTAGGAGATGGCTCAGTAGGTAAAGTACTCTTTATGCATATGTGACAATGGCCTGATCCGGAGAGCCCATGGGAAGCCAGGTAAGATAGCCAGTGTCTAATCCCAGCATTCCTACAGTGAGATAGGAGGCAGGCAAGAGAATCCTGAAAGTCTTCAGCTAGTCTAGCATGAACAGGGATGAGCATACACAGTCTCACACAAAGTAGAGGGTAAATATGACACCTAAAGTTGTCTTTCACTTTCTCTGGTGCCATGGCATGTATGCACAAACACGTGTGTGCACACACACACACACGCACAAACATACATATACTCAAAAAGATCATCATAAGCACACTTTTAAAATGCAAGGCAATCTAAATATGAAAATAATTATGGAACAGAAAATACACATTTATTTATAAAACAAAAATAGCTTAAGACTGAGCTCCAAAATAACTATAAAGAAAACCTTGGTGCATTCTCTAAAAATCTTAAAATATAACTTAATCTTAGCCAAGGGAAAATTATTGATTCACCCTGAAAGATAAAAGTATTTTTAATTTTGTAGAATACTGTGACTCCCATAGCTATAAAATAATAATTGCATCTGTTTGAGTCTTCAAAGTTTTAAACTGTCAAAAGATTTCTACTCTTAAGATATTTATTAGGACAAGCTCAGAACTAAAAGAGAAATAAACCCTCTTGGTGTGCCACAATAGCTCTATGCCCCAGCATCCATCACTCTCCAAACCACACAACTGCCCTCATGCTTATGGAACACAAGGCTGAAATCTAGGGCTGAGACTCTGACAAGCACCCTCCAGCAGGATACAAACCAAGGGCAAAATTCATGTTTACAGCAGTCACTATAAGCAGGGAGGCTGACAATAGGTGATATGAAAGCATTGTTGGGGCTGGGAGGGACTTGAACAGTTTCTAGTCTACCCTGCTCCTTTAATAGATATAAGGGATCTATAGTCTGGAAAGATTAAACCATAGGCATACATTCCATGGAGGATGGGAAACAATGCCCTTAACTGCTCATTCAGGTTCTTTCCCTGATGACAAATTGCCTTTACCTTAACCAGTTGTTTTATTTGTAAAGGAACATGCTGACCAGAGTGCACATGAAAACACTTTTCTAAAGAGCCAGGTCTTTTCTGGATGGTTTGCATCTTGTTGTGAAATGGATGTTTTTAATCTGTGCATTATGCTTGTGTTATGGGTCACAGTAAAGCATTAGGTCATAGTGAGAGGGATGGAAGACATTTTGTGGATAACAATTGAAAGTTAGAGGATAGCAACAAGTCTAGCAGTTTTACCTTTTTGTTAAAATAAGTCCCTATTTTTAAATTGATTAATTAATTTGATGATTTAATAAATCATGTGTAACAGGTTTTTTTATAATTTCAATCATGTATAAGAATTATTTTGATCTGATTCAGCCCCCATTAACCCACTCCTACCCCTCCCTCTCCTACTGACCCCTTCTTCTTTACAGCTAGTCTCCTTCCTACTTTTCTGTCATTTCTTCGTGGCCCACTGTGTTTAATCGGAGTTCTTTGCATGAGCACGGATGTGGGCCTACTCAGCGTTTGGGCAACTTATGAGTGATTACATCACTGAGGAAATTATTCCTCACTTCCCAGCAACCCATTAACAATAGCCACTCATCAGGATGGGTGAGTCTCCAGAAACATCTCCCCCATAAAAATGAACATTAAGGGAGGCATTGCTGAAGGAGACAAAGAATTCTTTGCCCTCTGAGGCTTCTTGCGGGTTTTTTGTTTGTTTAGTTGTTTGTTTTATAAGAACAAAACATTGATACTTAGTGGCAGAGGGCTTGGTTTATTGTGATAACTTTCTCGGAGACCAAGTGGTTCACCCACCCGTGAATTACTGGAGCTCTGGTGATGGATCCACTAAGTGCTCCATAGGACAATGATAAACTTCATATTAAAAAGATTTCAGCACAGGAAGTTGTGCCTTGCTGTTCTTTGCTTCGGGATGCTTCATGTACTTCATTTGTAAGACAATCCAATATTCATCTCTTATTTTTTCATTGGTTGGAAAATTTAGTGGAAATCAAAGCCCTCCTACTGTCTACACCATATTTCCAACAATTGTAGAACCAATTACGGTAATTGCCTTGTGGTATGTTCCCACACACAGCTTAGCTGGCCAGACATCCTGCAGGCGGGACTATAGCTTGTGCAAGACAATGAGGAACTTTTAATGGGAATTTCTTGAAAAATACAATTTGCCAGGATGCAAATCAATTTCTTGTCAAGACTTCCTGATCCCACAGAATCACTTTCATGCATATACAATTCCTTGAAAATTAAGTTTCAAGAAACCATTAAGGAAAATCATGCATGGGATACTGTTCCTACTTTTTCTTACATGTGTGGATATCCTTAGGGTGCACACGTGTATGTAGATATGTGAACACATATGTATGTATGAACACATGTGTGTGAACACATGTGTGCGTATGTATGTGAAGGCCAGAGGACAATTTTGGCTATTCTTTCTTTGATGCCATTTACCTTGTTTACAGAGACATGGCCTCTCATTAGCCTGGTACTACTGATTACATTTAGCTGGCTATCTGTGAGCCCCGTGGATCTTTCTCTCTTGACCTCCACTGGGATTACATGTATATGCCACTGTGCCTATTTTCTTTTTTTCACATGGATTCTGGGTAATCAAACCCACATATCTGCCTGCCTCTGCCTCCTAAGTGCTGGGATCAAAAGTGTGTACATCCCTGTCCAGCATTATTGTGTTCTTAGAGTAATGATGACTTGTAAGTATCAGTATATGCTTGGTCACCCCTGAGCGCCTGTCCACATGCAGGACAAACATTCAAATTTAGAGCTGGGCAGAAGGGGTAACATGTTTTTAGATCAAGCACTTGGGAGGTAGAAGCAGGCAGATTGCAGGGTTCAAGGCCAGCCTGATGTACATAGTATGTTCCAGGACAGTCAGGGTTACATCAAGAAACCATGTGTCAAAAAACCAACCAACCAAACAAACAAGAATAAAATAATATAAAACAAAAAACCAAAGCAAACAAATAAACAAACACAACAAACCAATCAACTAAGCAAACCAAAACAAAACTAAAAAGAACCTCTGAGTATTTCGCTAAGTGTAATGGTGCACACTTTTAATCCCAACACTTGGGAGGTAGATCTCTGAGAGTTCAAGCCCAGCCTGATCTGTGAAACCAGTTCTAAGACAGTCAAGGCTGTTACACAGAAAAACCCTCTCTCGAAATCCACCCCCACCCACCCACACACACACACTAAAATAAAATAGATGATGATGTGATAAAATATCAACCCAAATCAACTTAAGGTATAAAAGAAATTATTTCAGTTAGCAGGTTACATTCCATCCTCTGGGGAAGTTGAGGGAGGAAGGCAGAACAGGAAACAGACCACAGAGGAAAGTTTATAGACTGGCTGACTCTGAGATTCATGTTCAGATGTCTGCTTACACTTCAGGTTCACTTTCCCAGTGGGGATACCAACGCAGTGGGCTGGGTCCTCCCATGTCCATTAGAAATCAAGAAATGCAAAAAAAAAAAAAAAATGCAATGCAACAAAACAAATCAAAAAAATATCAAGAAATGTCCCATAGACATTGCCCTAGGCCAATGAGGTGGAGGCAGATTCTCAGGAGATGTTCCCTCTTCCCTGGTGAACTGCTGAAGTTCCCTTGATAACTGATGACAGACGTGTTGATGCCCCAGAGCAGTTATGACCAGTTTGCTTCTAATGTGGTCAGTTTGCCACTAATGGCACAGGGTTGATCTGCATCATTCTCTCAGACTCAAACTCACCATTGACTACACAAACCTTTCCTACCTCACTGACCCTTAGGAAGAAACCCAAAGTAAAATGAGCCCTTACAAATCTAGCCTGAACTCTAAAAGCATGAGTTAAGCAGTAGACACTGTAACACCACGCATGTTTAATGAGTAGTATAAACATTACCTTCTAATGACTGACACATTTCCCTGAAATTTGAGTGAGGGTAATGCCCTTCTTGGTTATGTGCGTGAATGTACTTAGTGTTTATTACTACAGTAACTAAGGAGAGATGATCCCAACACTTCTAGAGCTATTGTGAATGGGCTGTTGGTGGCAGGTGCCTTGGACAGGAATAGCTTCCTATGCTTGCCATCAGTATTATTCTGTGTCCTGTTGGCTAGGCGATTCTTGCAATCTTGCTCTTGGTTGTTACCTTTCTCTGGGAGAATAGCCAAAATTTCATGCACACCGTCTCCTCCAAGGGATTCCCTCATGTCGTAATGCTTCTAACTGTGGATGCAGCTGTCTCTTGGTGAAAAGCCTGCATCTGCCAGAACTTTGGCATCATTACTATCATCCCTCAGATTTTTAAAAATTCTTCTTGGAGTGGTCTTGTTACCTCATCCGTGCTAAAAGTGTTGAATTTGTTTTTTAAAAAATGTCATCTTCGATTTGAAGGTTAACTCTTAACTTAAAGATGTAAGTTATATAATATACAGCATTATATATCATAGGCATATTTTCTCCTAAAAATGATTGCAAGTCAATAACCTCATAAAAAATATTAGAAATCAAGAAATTAAATCAGCATGTCATTTTACATGTGATTTTATGTTTGTGTATTTTTTCTGGAATGATGAGGTGAGTAATCACTCATTGCTAGTATGGTAAAGAATCCATTTTCCTTGACACAGTTTTTTTCTTTGCTTAGGAAATGTACTTGGTGTCATTTTTTTTTGAAGTGGGACTTGTGTGTTTGTTTGTTTCTTTTGATTGCTGGCTGAAATCCAATTAGCCCAGCTATAGGATTTCTCCCCATGACAGATAAAGTAGAGTGTGTGTCTATTAATGCTTGCTATAACCTAAGTGACACGTGTAACCATGTTTCTCAATATGCACATACAACTCTCTACATACATCTCCATAGATCATGTCTGACTTTTAAATCATGAAGGAATACTTTTAGAAACAGGCATTTTTGTATTAGAAGTAGAATGAATGATTTTAGATTTGGCTTCGTGTGTTTGTGTGTCTGTGTGTTCTCTGCTATTTATCAAGTGTTCCAAAAAAAAAAACTAAGGACTTAATGGGTTGATTGCTTAGCTCTGTTTGTGTATCAAAAAAACAAACAAGCAAAAAACAAAAACAAAACTGAAACCCACTGATATGTGTATACTGCAGTGATTAGGAATCCAGGCATTCTAGGCTGAAGAATCTTTTAAACAAGATGACAAAATATTTTCTCTTAGATGTAGAAACTTATGTGCAAGTTCAAAGCATCCAGAAAGCCTACTTGATGTCGCTCACCACACTTTGGCCAACAGAATAAACAGCTGGGGAATTACTCTGTATGTGCCATTGGAAAGGGTATTCAGGTTGGCTTCACTTCATGCGGGTGAGCCCAACTTGTTTAACCTTTCTGTTAGGTTAGTCATTTCTAACAGGAAGTTGCTATTCTCTGGCATTATTACCCTGACACTTTATGGGGAGAAGCTAGTCATATTGGTCAGCATTCAAAAATGAGTTACAGATTTTAGAATTCTTGTGCAGAATGGCAGTGTACTGAGTGTGTCTGGCTATCATCATACTGTTTAGAACCACTAATATTAGGGGAGTGCTTTCTTGTATACAAAGAAGGCTGGATCTTGGTTTCCTATTCATTCTCTTAGCCTGTGTCTTTTTATAGGTGGATTCAATTCATTGATACTAAGAGTGCTTTCTCCTTTGAATCTGTTGATGAGGTAAACCCCCTAAGACCTCCTACACAACACAGGCAGTTGATAATGTTTTGATTGTACACCAAAACTAGATAGTAAAACACTATGGTTGAAAACACCAAATGCTTAGTTCCGGGACATAGGGAAGCCAAGCTGGTACTGGGGTGGAAACTTTCTCGCTGCTGATTAGCCTTCTCAGTGCTGGAAGGTGCTATGTAGGTGGCTGATGGAGAAGTGTGGACCCCGTGTACAACAACGCCAATGGAGCAGGTGAGGTAAGCCCACTGGTACAACACTGGCAAACCAGTCATCAAGGGAACCAACCATTTTCTGTTTGGATCTGATGCCCATCATATGTGAGACAATTACATATGGTTTGGTCTGATAGTACAAATCTTGTGAAAATTTCATGGTTGGGCCAGTCATAAACCCAAAAGGGTATATAAGCAATGGCTTTACACATGAAATATTTTATTCTATTTTAAATCACTTATCTATATACAAATCCACCCAAAATTTCACACATTTGTATTACCAATGTATCACTATCAAGTTTTATTTCTTCTGAAGCCCAAAGAGAGCCATTTACTCAAAAGTCGTAACTCTAGGCCAGTGGTTGTCAGCCTTCCTAACATTGTGACCCTTGAATACAGTCCCTCATATTGTGGTGACTCTCAAACAAAATTATTTCATTGATACCTCATACCTGTAATTTTGCTAATGTTATGAATTGTAATATAAATATCTGCGATGTAGGTTATATGACATGCTACCCCTTTGAAAATGTCATTTGACCCCAAAAGGGTCATGGCGCACGTGTTGAGAACCACTGCTTTAGGTGGTAAATGATCAGGCTAGATCCCAGCTTTATTGAAATATGTACTTTCCTCGCTGAGCAGCACAGAACAGGATGCTGCTTCCATCTCTCTGTTCTCCTATGACCTTTCCCCTGACCCCTTTTAATTCTCTGTCAATGGGAATAAGACAATGACATTGTCCAAATAATCCCCTCTTTTCTGAAGAATGTAGTTTACCCAAGTCACCAATGGAGGATTCGTTCCTACATTATTTTCTATTAGATTCCAATTTTAGCGCTAGTCACTCACATTTGTTGCACCAGAAGGTGCATAGAGAGAATGCCAGCATCTCTTTAATCTGCTGCTGTAGCCCTTTAATGTCTTTAGAACATCTACCTGTAGTTGTTGTGTATCATAATTGATTCCAGTCCCCCAAAGCAGGCCCTTTCATATTAGCTGCATGTTAGGAGGAGGCAATGAAATCATTGTAAGAGCCATATCTCATTAGGGACTCATATATTTCTCAAGGCAAGCCTCACTGGATGCTTAGTGCTGTATTTATTTATCATTCTAAGAAGTCAATGAAAAAACAACCTCACCACTCACACAAAAGACTATAGAGCCCTCTGGAGTCAGGAGGGTTGTAATCTATTACTTTCTCATGGTGAGCACAAAGCTGGTGCTCAGGAAAAATGTGCTGGCTAGCTGTGATATTTACACATGTGCTTCTCTGTGATGTAACTGATCCTCTTAAACACAGAACCATTTCCTAGCACAGTGAATGATGAGAGGCTTCTGTGCAGGTCACCAGCTGCTACGGAGGAAGTTTGTCTACAGAAACATGCAGGCGGCTTCATTGTGAACTTCTAGCTCACAAGAAGGGCAACATCGGTGTGTGGATGTGTTTAGCTGAGACAGGAAATATGCAGAGGACATTTCCCCCTCCTTCGTTATCAGCAATAACCTCTTCCAGCCTTTGCACTTTAGTCAGTGGTAAGATTAAGAATGGGGTTCTACATCTCTACTCCCTACCATCAAATAGTAAGCACCAGAGCAGCTCAACACCAAGGAATGCAACATAAACTAATTCATGCACTGTTTGCACAGATTTGAATCTATTGTCATCTGGAAGGCTTTTCTACTAAACATCTACAGGACTATGAGGGATTCCAAAAGTCTCTTCAAACCAAGAGATTGGAAATACAAACCAACAATGGGTAGACCATGTAGAGCTCTAGAACTCTGACCCTCAAATTACAACTATCCCAGAATACTCTACTGTGATCTACAACATCTGGCTGTTCAGTCAGACTTGTGGGAGAGTTCATCATTACCTCTTGTAGTAACTGGGGCACTGAACAATAACAGGAAGACACCATAGGAAATGATCAGGACTTGGCCAACAAGTCATAACATCATGAATTGTCACCCTTTTTCTCAATTTTAGAAATAAGAGCAAAAGACAAATTTATGTTCCTACTTGACCACACAGGATATAGATGCTCTGGTTAACCATCCTGAAACTCCTTTACATACATTGCATCCTCTACTCATATGTAATAGAAACTTCTTTACATTGTACTAAAGTTTTCATCTTCAGCCTACTGTTAGGTTTCTACCTAAATGTAGGAGATGGTGGTCAACTTTCTTGCTATAACAAGTTTTGAGCCAGTTGATGATTGTTGTTATCGACTTGATAGAATCTAGAATCATCTAGGACACACACTTCTTAGGCATATTTGTGAGGGATTATCTAGACAGGGATTAAACTGAGGATGTCTATAGGGGATTATCTTTATTAACTTAGGTAGGAAAAGGCAGTTACTGCCTGGGATCATGGGTTATGTAAATGGACAAGAGATCTGGGTCACAGCAAACATTTATCACTCTCTGTTCTTGGTTGTGGTTACGATGCAACGAGCTGCGACAAGCTCCTCCCTCCTTGACTTCCTCACTATGATATATCGACTTTATGTTTGAACTGCGAACTAGAATAAACCCTTTCTTCTTTAAGTTGTTTTGTTAGGATCTTTAATCACAGGGACAGAAAAGGAACAAAGACAGCGTGTCTTATTTTTATTCACCCCAAGGATTTCCCCCTTATAATGTAGTATAGGAGTACACATGTGGGCTAGAGAAACACAATGAATTGTATTTAAATATATGTATCAACTCTTAAGTAGTTCTGGGTGAGTTACTTGACCATCTCTTTCTTAGTTCCTTATTTGTAAAATGGGGATGGTGCTGCTTTGCCACATAAAATAGATGAGAAAAATAGAAGACTTGATACATATTGGTGACCACCATTGCTGTTAGTTTGGTTACAGTAAACTTCATTATCCCTTTACCTCTTCCTTTGGCCTGCATCATGTCAATAAATGAAAGATGCTACTCTGTGAGAAGTACTGCTGGGAACTATTGGCACTTATTCGCAAATTAACTTTTAGTACATATTAAAGATTTCTTCATCTGGGTTCAGCAAAGATTCAACACTGGCAAGGTTTTAGACCCTTTACGTGAGGGTCTTACTTGGGTTACCAGGTGAGTCAGGATGTCAAAAGGCAGCAGGGGAACGGTCAGATGCAGGATAAACACAGAAGGAGCTGTCACAGTTTAGAGGTTGTCCATTCCTTCACATTTGCTGCACCGTGAGGACAACACCCCAAATCTATCAACCTCCAGAGTCCCTGTTGACCCAGACCTGGGGCCTCCTATGTTTGGCTTAGTGGTAGTTGGAGAGAGACCTCCTTTCCTGTGAGATGCAGCACATCTGCATTCTTTTTCTAGTTTTGATGTTAAGTGGTGAACAGATCACTTCTACCATTCCATAATTCGGATGGATTTTCCCTTCCTGATGTTCCATTACTTTCCACTTAGCTGGAAGTCACTGTGTGGGTAGCAGCAAGGTCTTCTACACTTAGAAATGTAAGAAGCCCCTCTGTCCTCTGAAACAAAAAGAAAGGAAACCTAGCTTAGATGTTTTGCTGCAAAGTAAGCCAGCTGTGAGATAGCTCTTGGCGACTATTGTAAACAGGCCTCGTGGCAAAAGTTCCTGAGTGTAGCAGGGTCTTCCTTTTGGAGCTGGTAGCCCTAGACTGTGAGCAAGAGATAAGGATAATTTGAGAGCTAAATGCCGGCAGCATGCTGTCCTTTGTCTCACGTTAGACTGCAGTGGGTCCCTGGGCTTTTGGTTCTGAGGGGGAGATATATTATGCTGTGTGTGCTGACATGCATTCTTCCAGGCCTTGAGATGAAACAACTTGGACAGCGACACAGAATTAAAACTTCACCTTGAAGTCCCTCTCCACTCAACCGAGCAACACTGCCTCCAGCAAAAGAAGTCACAACAGTTGAAATACCAGCTCCAAGTCAAGACAGTGGTAAGAGGAATTACTAACTGCCTCACCAGCTCTTGGAAAGAAATGTTGGAGTGTGAGTGTGCACGTGTGTGTGTGTGTGTGTGTGAGAGAGAGAGAGAGAGAGAGAGAGAGCGCCAGATATGTTCAACATCCCTTCATCTCCACTGAACTAATTAATTTTTGCCCCCAAATTTGATAGAACAAAATGATACCTGGCAGACTTCCCTGAATACCCAAAGGAAAAGAAATAAAAATCTAGACGCGATTCTCTTATTTAGCTGGGCTTATTTTCTTACATTCTGCTTCAAGTAGCAAAGTCATTTGCTCTGGAAACTGTAACTGAACGTGCGTATTTGCTGAGCTATTTCGAGTGTGTTCCATTATGTCTCAGCCTTTTCCAATGATGAACTGTGCACACAGCTCTAATGCCTGGTGGTACAATTTCTAACCGGGAGGCGTTCTCGATACAAGCTGAATAAAAAAGCAATGGCCACACTGCTTAGGACTAAAAAATAGAATAATAACAATAATATTTAAGAGCTGGGAGTTATGGAATTTTCTGTGTCACTCGAGCAGCCAAGCTTTGAGAGCATTCCTCCAACCTTTCTTTTGCCGCCTTTGGTGAGGTCTTGAAAAATCTGCTCCAACTCCCAACACAGATGAGCTGAAATCTTAATGGTGCATAAGGTCACAAGGTAGTGCAGAGGGAGGGTCCTGGATCTTTGGAAGCCACTGAGATTTTTCTCTAAGGTCACTCCAGCAAAGTTCCAACCAACCTTCATAAACCCAGTGCAAAAACCAGATGTGGAGCTGTAGGTTTCTCTGCTGAAGGACTTATCGTTAGTCACACCTCTGTTTTCTGGCAATTCATCCTTTTTTCTTTTTGCCTCTGTATAACTAAGGGTAACAGCAGCTTCTTTCTGCCTACTAAGGACTGTGTCTGGGAGGGTGCTTGTTTCTCCCTCCTTGAAATCTCTCCTCGTACCTAACTGTCCTTGTAGAATCATAACCCTGTACCACTTGAATTGAATGCATAACCCATTTTAAAATCAGCCTCTAAATCCTATGAACTTCAAAACTTTCTGTTCATAAGGCCCCATGCCTACTTATTGAATCTGCTAAGGCTTTTTATTGGGCCAGTAGTAATACATGCATAGTGTTTCTAGACATAGCCATAAGTTATGGTAAAGTTAGGTTGCTCCTTGGGTGCTAACTGGAGGAGCATGTGCAGGTTGGGTTGTCTTGGCTGACACAGGTGAGTTGCACTCATCCAGATGGCAAAGCTGGGCTGATGGCAGAAGGACAAGAAAGGCTGGTGTTGCCAATACCATAGGTATCTAGAAATCCCAAGGAGCCCCAGTGTGAAATGCAAAGCCACCGGGGTCACTGTAAAATGATACTTGTTAAGGTAAATCAATGGAATATATTTTATTTTATACTTTTATCAATTTATACTTGTTTACTCGCACTCTTGCACAACGCCCTATGGTGTCAGAGACAGGACTGAAGATTTTCCCATAGTTCTGCCTCTGGGGCTCTTCACAACATTGTCTTAGTTATCCATAATTAATTAATCTTAGTTTTCCTGACTGACTACAGAGCCATTTAGTGTGACTCCCTAGTTCATTGCTGCAGAACAGTAGAACTGATTTCCATTTCTTCGGCTATTCCACTGTCTGGTTCTCCATGCTACAGGGAGTCTGAGCACAAGTCTGGAGAAAGAAGGGAACCACCGACCCAAATTCACTTCCTGTATCACCACAGCTTCACCCTTTCTCTCTGGCAGTTGCTTTTGTTCCAAGTGTAGAAGCAACAACTGAATTCAGTTTGTTTGTCCTGTTTGTTTGCTTTTCAAAGCCCAGAGAACTAGCCTCAGCATGTTCGCCTGAAAGCCATCAGTGACAGTCAATGAAGCCCCCTCCTCAGAGATCTTCCCTCAGGCTGCCTTCTCCCATCTTGCATATTTTAACAATTTCACTTGTTGCCCATATTTTTTTTCTAGCACAATTAGCTTCATGCAATTCATCTATCTTCTGGGCTCATTTAATATTCTCATTTTACTTTTTAGTTACCCAAGAAATGTTTCTTTATATTAAATTCTCTATTGAGGCTGGTGAAAAAAGGCTAAGTCACTGGAACCTGACTCACAGTTATGAGTACCTGAGTGAGAAAACCAACATCCTTGGAAAATCTGGGCACAGTGATATATACTTTATAGCAATAGAACACTAACTTTAAAAAATGCCCCTAATCTTGCCATTGAAGCGGTGGGATTCCAGATGTATGCTCCCACACCTAGATTTGTCAAGGGTGGGAGTTCAAATTCCACTCCTTATGCTTCCACCACACACAGTTAGCCCACTGAGCCATCATCAACCCTGCCCCAAATGTTACTCTTTTAATACAACAAACCTATTTCCATACTCCTATATCTGTCAATAGTGCCCTACAGTGCAATAGATGTGTGGTTCTGCATATGTTATAATATGTCTTCCTCAATGCTGTGAATGTACACGACTTATATTAACTATTGATTCACTCATCCAGTGTTGGGTGTTGTGTTCTTGGTCATAGAGATTCATTGGTATGTCCCTATACAATGGGTGAAAGGGATAATGAAAATACCAGGCAAAACAGGACCACTACGACCACATACTAGTCTTTTTCCTCTTTCTCTTGAAAAAATCATCCTTTCTCCCTTTCTTCAACTGGATTCCCAGAATATGTGAGCAAGGGAGGTCAAGATCATGATGAGGAAATTTACAGAGACAGCGGAGCCAAGTTTGTACAAACTCATGAAGTCATGAACTCTAGACCGACAGCTATGGGGCCTCCATGGAATAGAACCAGATTTCTGCATGTGGGAGACAGTTGTGTAGCTTGGTCTATATGTGGGATTCTTGGTGATAGAAGCAGAGTCTGTCCCTAGCACTCTAACCAGCTCTTAGGGACCTATCCTTGCAATACTATCTTANATATATATTCTATGGGGCATTAAACTAACTAATCCAAGTATTAGCATATATAAGTACATATTTATTTTAAAATTATCCTTTTTGTAAAGAAGATTCTTAAGCGTCCACTCAACTATTAAGTTCTTTACTTAATATTTAGTGTAAGTAGGGATAAAACAAGTTCTCCTATCTTTTTTGTTGTGGGGAAGACGATTTTTGGAACCATAATGATGTATTGGAATAGCCTCTCGATTGTTCCTGAAAAATAGTTCAAAGTCATGAAGCTAACCATCTCCTAAAAATGAATCTTCTGCTCTAAAAGAGATTGTAAGATGGTATCTAGAAAAGAAGAGACACACAGAACTACAGATGAAGAAAGAAAAATTGTGTTAGAACACAGAGTCCACATCTTCAGTTTATCAAAGACATAAGATTTATCTCCATCTCCTCTGACTTGACCAAGATTAAACTACACGGTGTCTCTTGCCTCATTTCCTCTCAGGTTGATGGGAAACTTAATTAGCTTCTTCTTCTCTTTTATGGCTTAACCACATCAACAAAACAAACTTGTGAGGGCTCAGTAAAGAAACCACTAAGATGGCTGCTCCATGATTAGGGGGAACGTTTTTATTGTGGATAAGAAACAGAGAACATACAAAGGCATCTGGAACAGTCCAGAGTATAGAGAGAAAAGGAAGCAGACTGGATATGACCATGACTAGAAAAGTGAAAATGGCGGAGAATAGCAAGAAAGAGTAGAGAGAGCAGCAGGGCTAGGGAGAAAACCTTGCCATTGTGCATAGAAAGAAGGGGTATCTGGGAGGAGGGAAGCCTCTGTACTACAACACAGTATAGCATAATGGTGCTGGGGAGGGGGAAGGAGCTGGGGAGGAGTAGGGGAGGAGCTGGGGAGGTGAGAAAGGCCAGGATGTTAAATGGGTACCTGTGAATAGGGACTGTAGGACCCTGGAGGCTAGCATGGACTTCGATATGCTGATAGGTGCCACAGATATATGCCAATAGAGAGACACATGTCCCTTCTGCCGAGGCAAGGGAAATGACTCCTCTTAGCAGGCAGGAACCTGCCTCCCAAGTACCTGAGGAATGTTCGCTTTTATCTAACTGCCAGAAATCCTTCTATAGTCCAGCTTGAGCTGAGCTTAGACTCAATTTTGGAGCGCTTCAGTGGGCCTGCCCTTTGTGGGAGGGGATGGGGTACGCTTGAGACCCGACAGCACTCCATCTTCCATCTTTGAAAGAAGTTCTGAGTTGTCCCAAATTATTGTACTCTTTTACCTTCAACTTCCTGAAAGTGTTTCCTTCCTCTATTTGCCCCTAACCTTTTCACAATTGGCCTCCGTTGCTACTATTCCTCTAAGTGTTTCTTACAAGTCCAAAGCAATATTTTTTTTTTATTGTCTTGATCTTTTTTGACCATTACACAGAATTTACTTCTACTCAAAATTCTTTGGAGCATGGAGCATCTTGATATTGTAATTTAGACTTGACTTGTTCACCCCTTCTCATTGTCTGCTAACTAATCTTTAAGTATTATGAATAGTACTATGTTTTATTTTCTCATTCCTGATCTCTATGGTGATATATTCTTTTATAACTTTAAAGGGTTTTATTATAAATTTTAAATTTTTTATAAATCTACCTTTAGTGTCTAAGTGTTTATCTGTGTGGCCCAGCTCTCTTCTGGACTCCAACTCTTCACATTTTTCCAGGGTAGTCAGCAGCATCTCAAATTGAACACAGCTTGAGTGGCACCTAACTTTTGCTGTGTCCTCAAAGACATGTGCCATCATGTCTGGTCTTCTTTCTCCCTCGCTTTGCCTCTTTTCTCTGCACCTCCGTGGTGAAGCTGTTGGCCCAAGGCCATGGAGACAGTCAACTGCCGAGTCAAGGTTCAAAGCAGTGCCTGTCTGTCTCCACCATGCTAACTCTGACACACAGAGGCAAACAAGGCCTACCTTAAGATTCTGAAGAACCTATAATAATGTTAGGAGAAAATATTACATAACATTAATGATCTATGATAGGCCCTTAAAAACTGTTATTGTATCTTCCTGTCTGCCTATAACAATTTCTCTGCTGGTTAATTTTGTGACAACTTGATACAGGCTAAAGTCATCTGACAGTGTACCCCTGCAAGGCTGGCCTGTAGAAAATGCATAAGGTGCATCTTCTTGATTAATGTCCATGTGGGAGGGCCCATTTCACTGTGGCAGGTGCTACCCCTCAGCAGGTGGCGCTGGATGGCTTAGGAAAGCAGGTTGAGTAAGCAAGCCACCAGGAGCAAGCCAGTAAGCCCCACCCCTTCAGGGTGCCTGCTTTAGTTCCTGACTCCAGGTTCTTAACCTGACTTTCCTGGGTGAGAGACTATACATGGGAATATAAAACAAATCCTTTCCTCCCCAAGTCGCTTTTGGTCATAGAATTTTATCACAGCAACAGAAATCTAAGACAATCACTATGATTAAATCACCATGATTAAAAGGAAATTCCATTCTGGATCTTGAGAATTCCTATGCTTAGAACATTAGACAGGAGGCTTTTCCCTGTGTTCCTTAAAGTATCCCTTATTAACAGACAAAGTAAACTGTTTGATCAACATTTATAGGTAAAATAATAAATGACAGCCTAAAATCAAAACACATCTCTGTGTTTAATCCCACACTGTAAATCCTGCTCTCCACGTTTAAATGTGCTCTCTCTAATTAATCTCAGGTGTTTAATGCTATATTATGGTTGTCATGGTTTCAAACAAGTGACGATAATTTAGCCATCTGCACCATTTTTTCCCCTCTCTTACGAATCCAGCATTCTGAAATAAGATGGGTTTAAATGTGCAGAGACAGCATTCAGAGTCAGAACAAAGACAGAAACGCTACACTCATGGAAATTCCCATCAGCGTCTCTTTCCTGGTTGATAGCTGGAGGGTGTTTTCTTAAGGATGACCGCCCCATATTTATCCTTCATCTGGGATGATCACCATCTGTCTTTAATCTTTTACCTCTTATATCATTTTAGTATCTAATTTCTCCATGATGCACCATAATGACTTAGAAGTCTCCAAGACCTTTACTGAGTTTGCTTTGAAACACAAAGAGATGCTGCTTAAACCAGCGACAAAATCACAGTCAGGGATCAACATTTAACATATGCCGTCTATGAATGAGCTCAGGCTTGGCCTTATCCTAGTCGCTAGTAAGGCTGCAGTAGCAGGGTGATGTGACAGATACTTGTCACCCCAGAACTCCAGAATCTGAGAAAAGAGGATTGGTAGCTCTAGGCTAGTCTGGTCTGAAAAGTAAGTAAACTAGCAAACAAACAAAAATATAAACAAAAAACTCCACTAAGCTATAGCAAGGTTGGTGATGGCATATACAAAAGCCATGGTATATTCACAGATAACATTGTCGCTGCAGAGTGGGACCTCTTTTCTTAACTCTGGCTGCCATTTTAATTAGGACTCCCACTGTACAAGAGGAAAGTGCTGTTTTCAGAACAGCTTGTTGAAAGAACTCCATGTTTCCCCAGGATGTATTTGAAAAAAGTTCAACGAGTTCCACATAAACGCCAAGTCAATCTGTTCCCCCTGTCAATCACTAGCCTATGAACAAACATCTCTATCTCTGTAGATAAGTTATCAAGCAGATGTGTGGCTTAAATTTTAATTAAATCATAAGAACAAATGATGACTAAAGACTTTTGAAATCTATAGTGAAGGAATTTTAGAGTAGCACAAGGAGATGCTACTGAACAGACTCTGCTCAGCTGAGCGTATCTCAGACAGTGGTATAAGATGGGCAAGAAGTTGCCTGTCTTGAAGAATGTGAGTATCTCCCACAGTGCTGGCCATCAGCAAATTCAGAATATTCACAATTTAAAATGGGTGTTTCCTCATTCAATATGTAGATTTCAGGATTTCCAATGCCCTGTCAGCTTCCCTTCTTTCTCATCATGTAAATACAAAAACTAACACAAATATGGTACCAAGAAAGAGGATGGAGCACCTCAACATGCTAGACACCTTCTGACTAGTCTTGCTGACCACTGGTCCATGACTGAACCTGGAGGCTAGCACTGTCTTCCATCATGGTCAGACTAAGAAGAAGCATGACTACAAGTGGATGCCAATCCAAAGACATTTTCTTTAGAGATGTGGCTAGCTTTCTTTTGGTAGACTGATGTTGGATTGAATATTTGTTTTTTGCTTGCTGATACTGTAAGGCTAAATGCACACCGAGACACAACTCTCATTTTCTGTGCTAATATCAGCAGACAACTACCACGTGACCATCATCTTAATTAGCTATTTTGCATTATAAATACCATGAGCAGTCATAAGCTGCAGGTGTAGGTCCGCCCTCTGGTTTATCCCATGCAATGGGAAGACATGACATTAAAAAAGAGCATTCTATTATTCTACTTAGCATCTAGAACAAAAGAACAGTGAGAAGTAAACCCTGAAAATAGTCTTGAATAGAATTAATGAATAGCATGCTGCATTGACTGCTATGTAAACCTGTCCTCTTGCACTCTGCCTGCCTATCTCAATATCCTTTGGGTCCAAACACTTTGTGACCAGCCAGGTATTGACATATGATAGTTGAGGAGCAATTGAGAATGATCCCATTCCCCAACCATCACTATTGGTGTTTTTAGTCTGAAGCCTGATGCCATTAAGATACTCAAAGAGTCATCCTAAAGCCAGGAAAATGGCTCAGTGGGCAAAGGTTCTGACTACCAACCTTGTTATCCTATGGTTCCATATGGTAGAACAGTGGTTCTCAACCACGATCAAACATGACCTCTTTGGGGGTTGTATATCAGAATTTTACAACTCATAAAAGTAGCAAAATTACAGTTATGAAGTAGCAACAAAGCAATTTTGTGGTGCGTGGTTCTCTACAACATAAGGAACTATATTAAAGAGCTGAGGCATTAAGAACATTGAGAACCGTTGTGGTAGGAGAACATTGAATCCCACATGTTATCCTCTGGCCTCTCTATGTACATTGTGGCCTGTGTGTGTGTGTGTGTGTGTGTGTGTGAGAGAGAGAGAGAGAGAGAGAGAGAGAGAGAGAGAGAGAGAGAGAGAGAGAGAGAGAGAGAGACTTTACGATAGTTGGTAAGTAGGGAAAACTGTAACAATCACCTGGGCATAGAAACTGTCTTGCTCCTACAAGACTGTCCCACGCTCTGGAGACTTCTTGCAAATTACTAGGTAAGGCCCAGTTTGGAAACACTGGCAGCACTCTGTAACCTGTACAGAGGAGTGATTCAGATACTGGGGTGGAGAGTTTTGTCATTGTTGAGACACAGAAAAGATACTACAAAGGAAGACACGTTGGTCTGCCAAATACTTTGAATTAAAGCACATTGGAAGGTGTCAGAGAGGGCCCAAGGTCTTCCCGATTTCCTCTGCCCTCCTCTTCCCATCCTTTTGCCCTCCTCTAAATTGGTCAAAGGAACCAGAAAGACCTCTTTCCTAGGTAAGTCATAGAAAGCAAAACACATTTTACCAAAAGCAAGGTATAAGGCCTAAAAATACTACTGTGTCTGTGTTGGAGCTGGCCCTGTAGCACTTCTGTGACCTCCTCTGTCTGATAGTAGATCAGAAGACCTTCATCCCAGAAGGGATTCTGCAGGGTACTTAGGAGGAAGGAACATACACAGACAGGCCAAAAATAACCTGAATAGACAGGCCTTGCTGAGCGGTTCTCTTTTAGTCTATGGCCATTCTCACATACAGTTTTGGTCTTATTGGATTTTTACATGGCTGCCCATTGTGCTTTATCAAATCTACACATGACCAGTTTCTTCCGGGTCTGTGAGTATTCCTTCTCAAGACTTCTTTGTCACTTAATACTTATATGAAATCAAGTTGTCATAGTGGGTGTTATTAACCTTCCTTTGTTATAGGAAGGTCAGCCATGGCCCTTGTGAGAATAGCCGTCATATCTTTCTGCTTCCATTTCATCCTTCTGCTGAGATGTCTTAGCATTTTCATGGAGACAGAGGTGATCTCAGCAATTAAAGGTATCCACTATGAATCAAATATGAAAGTTGCTACGAGCTCTAGGTAATAAAATGAGAGATCTTTAAAGCATAGATCACAGCTAGCTTCCCAATCTTCAAGGTCATTGTGTAGAAAAGAACATACAGCTGCTTAGTGTTTTATGAACAATCCCTGACGCAGTGAGACCGTCAGCATCTCCATCCATTAGAAAGAACACACTTGCCTACTGTACAGACACTTCTGACTATGTGCGGGTAACACCAGTTGTACATTCATCTGTAGTGTTAGACTCTGCCCAAAATGACATGGAGCAAAATTGCCATAGTGCTAATTTACATTGCCATTAATGAGCGTACAAATTGAAATTAGAGACCAGGAAGTGCTATTGTGTGTCTAGCTTATTTCTGTCCTACTCAGGCTGATAAGACATTCTCCAGACAATTGTAATTATGTGTAATTTGTAAATAATAATAATAGCTATTTTTTGTTGGATGAAATAAAAATCAAGCTTTCATTCAATTACTATTCTCTAACGCACTAGGATAGCCATTTCTGGGTATTTGATAGTGCCAAAATAACACTAACAATAATAATAAAAAGATTTTGAGAATGAACATTTGTTTTCTAAAGTTAAAAATAAACATTCCTTTCTTTAGGTCTCTTTTAAGTCAGTGACTTGAGGATGAGGGATTTGCTTTCTTGGTTCACTTGTTAGGTAACACATGCTAATAAGCATGTATGCCTATGAATGTGAGTACCATCCTCAGAAGGGATGGGCAAGGAGAATAAATGTGGGCTGCAGACAGGCATGCTGTGGAATTTCTCACTCCTAGTCTTGCTAATTGGGAGAGGATAAATTAACATATTCATAACTTAGGTTCAAATATCAGTTCCCCAAGCTTGAATTCTTGTTGTGTGCGTAGCATTTGTCGCAGAGGATGCTGTCTGCAGGAGCGTTCATTGTCAGTGTCTGCCAGCTCACAGAATACTGGGAGGCATCAGAGCAGTGGCGGCTGCACAGGGCCACATCCCTAAGCCATTGCACCGCTTTCTTATGGTCTCCAGGTAACCTGTGCCTTTGAGGCTTTAGATCTTCTGGGATCTCATCTTCTCCCAGAAACCTTAGAGAATTTACCTCTTCCATGCTGGGCACATTCACTTTGGTATCATACAGAAACAAAAAAGAAATGAGGATAGATTTCAAATTGTGGAAATTTAGTTATCTGGTGTGCTAGTTCGATAAAACACATTTTTACAATGACCTAGACATTGGAAGGACTGGTCTTTATGATCACCCAGTAAGTAGAAAACATCTACTTACTACCTAGCTAGATAGTCTTGGTAAATTGTTTCTCTGAAGAATGAAGGAAATAATAGCACAAGACAGCTCTTTCAAGATCAAAGTGGGGAGTCTGAATAAATGGCAACAAGTCCATGTGTTGGCTTCCTCATGGTGGGAGCTCTTGGGTGAAGGATGTAAAGATAAATTGTTAGCTATTGAGGGCAGTCTTTAGGGCTCCCCAAATGTAGGATTAACCTAGTTTGGGGATCCACTAGCTACAGTGTCAGAAGTCAAAGGAAGTGGAGAAAAGGGAGCCCTTATGCTTTGTTGGTAGGAATATAAACTAGAGCAACCATGATGGATATAGTATGAGAATTTCTTTGAAAAATTAAACACAAATCTCACCACTGGGTGTACACACAAAGGAAATGAGGATGTTGAAGAGGCATCCATATGCTGGGTTCATGGCACTTTGTACATAACAGCCGTGATATGGACACAGTCCATTAACAAGCAAATGGATGGGGAATAGGTACATACAGTGAGATAGTGTTTGGTTACAGAAAAGAGAGAAACCCTGCCATTTGTCTCACAACAGAAAAATGATAATATTGAGCAAAATAAGTGAGGGTCAGAAAAAAAATCCTCATTATCTTATCCACTTGTGCAATTTTAAAATATTTTACTCATAAAAGAGAGCAAGATGGGGGTGATTGGATCTTGGAGGTGGCCACCGAGGAGATGATGGGCAGGGGAAGAAAGCTGCATTTGATAGGAGGAGCACATTCTGGTAGAGCAGGAGGGGCAGTGAGCGCTATACAGTAGAACTGGCAACTATTAAAAGTAGATCTTCCATGCTCATGCTTCACAAACCACAATATGTGAGGTGATAATTACATGGCTTTGGTTGCTTCAATCAGCACAGTATGTAAATACATATCTAGATGCCATGCTATCCTTTATAAACAAATTAAAAATAGGAAAAGAAGTAACTCATCATCAGAGAGCTTCCACATCAGGACTAGAACGGCGTTTCCGGGCCCAACATTACATACCCTTCCACTGTATCTCCATTCAGGCTCCATATGAGACTTTTCTAGGCCTCTTGGCTCTAAATAAATAATCTGTAGAGCCCCTTACCCAGAAATTTACAGCCTGCATATAAAACAAAGTCTCCTATGTTAAAAAAAAATATCCTGCACACATCGTGATAGTGAGTGATGTGTCTTTGTGTCATTAGAATGCTTCTATGATGGCGGACCAACTATGTTCAAAATCCCTACACTAAGACAAAACACACTTACCTGTTTTTGAAGTATTAGTTAGATAAAATTCTTTCTAAAGATAATCATTAACTTATCTTTGGAAGTGTATTCAAAGAAGCATAGCAAAGAAGCTGCTGAGATAATTGCTCCATGATACAGCTAGGATTATTATGTAGATGAGAGAGAGAGAGAGAGAGAGAGAGAGAGAGAGAGAGAGAGAGAGAGAGAGAGAGAGGATAAGAGGTAAGAGAAAAGATTACATATATATTACATAAGTATAAGTATATATTATGCACATATTTAAGATTATACAAATATACATATATGAGAGAAAGAGACAGAGAAACAGAGAGAGACAGAGAGAGAAACTAGTGAAAACAGCCTGAGCAGTGGGTAAAACCTTGCCATTATAAAGAGAACAAATCTGGGAGGAGGGAAGCCTTGGGCTGTACAAGGTCAGCATGCTACCTTGGGGCTTTGAGATGTGTAACAAGCACTTGTGAGTAGGGACTGAGGGAGCCTAGAAGTCAGCATTGGCTTTGATGTGCAATCACAGGTTATGTCAGTGGAGTCCCATGTCACACCTGCCAGAGGTAAGGGAAACAATTCCTTTGGCAGATGGTAACTAGTTTCACAAGTTCCTGAGGAATGCTGGCATTTATCTAACTTCTTGAAGTCCTCCTACAGTCTAGGTTCACCTCATTTTTGTATATTTGGACATCCTGAGAGAACTAACAGATAAAACTTTTTGGAAATAACTTAAAGCTAAGGCTAAGGAAAGTTTTCAGCACGCATGATTGTTTCCTTTGATAGTAATATGTGAAGGGTATGGGGCCCCAGATCTCAATTCCACTTTAATACTGATCACATGTTTATACAAGTGTCTCTGCATAATATTTTCACATGAAGTAAGGCCTGACCATAGCCCCAAGATCTGTGATTTCCTGTTTGGTTCATAGGCAAGTGTACACGGAAGTAGGTGGACATAGTCATATGCCAGCAAAGGTCATCTTTCAAACGTCCATGCTGAACTTTCTTGTAGCTCAAGCTGTTCTCCGGTATGGGATAATGCTCTTGTACCCTGTAAAGATTTGTATTATATTTTTATCATTTGTATTGGTTTACTAAAACACTGATTGATCAGTAGTCAGGCAGGAAGTATAAATGAGGTAACTAGACTAGGAGAATTCTGGAAATAGGAAAGGCTCAGTCTGCAGTCACCAACCAGGAGGAAAGGAAACAAGATGATAATGTCTCACTGATAAAAATACCAAGCTACATGGCTAAACATAGACAAGAATTATGGGGAAATTAAAGTTGTAAGAGTTAGTTACTAATAAGACTGAGCTAATAAGCCAAACAATTTATAATTGATATTATCCTCTGTGTGTTTCTTTGGTACTGAATGGTTGTGGAACTGGGCAGTAAAGAAACTTCCATCTATAGATCTCAAAAGTTTGGTCCTTTGTGTGATAGCTATTCTTGATTGTTAACTTGACTACATCTGGAATTCACTAAAACCCCCAAATGGAGAGGCCCACCTGGGAGAGACTTTCACTTAATTTGAAGTGGGACGATTTATTTTTATTCTGGATCTTTGGGGTGGAAAGATGCACCTCTAATCCAGGTCTTTTGATGTGGAAGACCAACCTCCAATCTGGTCCATGCACTCTGCAGGAAGTCTATGTAAGGATGTAGAAAAAGGAAGCTTTTACTTTTGTTTGGCCTTGTCTCCCGAGCAAGTCCATTCCTTCACTGGCATTAAAGCCTATTTCTTCAGGATTATGGCCTATATTATCTGGGACACCCAGCCTTGTGGACTGAACAACCATTGTTGAGTTTGCTGGACTACATCTTGTAAGTCATTTTAATAAATTCCCCTTCATATATATATGAGAGAGAGAAAGAGAGATTCATTACATAAGTTATATCACTCTAGAGAACCCTGATAAAGACATCTCTGAAGAATTTTTTTATTTTTTGTAAAGATCCATTTATTTATTATGTATACAACATTCTGCTTCCATGTATGCCCACACACCAGAAGAGAGCACCAGATCTCATTACAGATGGTTGTGAACCACCATGGGGTTGCTGGGAATTGAACTCGGACCTCTGGAAGAACAGCCAGTGCTCTTAACCACTAAGCCATCTCTCCAGCCCTGAAGAATTTTATTTTAAAACTAGATCTGCCTGTAAGATAGAACCCTCATGATTGTACATCAATGGAACAAATTAATAAAAGTTATTAACAAATCTAAGCAGTTGTATAGATTTTATATTTTACAGTTGGCAATTGAAAAGACAAATCCAATCTTGTAGCATAAAATTGTGAACTGCAGGAACCCTAGGAGGCTGAGGCAAAAGGATTGTCATACGTTTGAGGCAAGCCAAGTTTGCAATAATACCTAGGTAAGCCAGGGCCATATAGCACTATATTGTCTTCAATAAATATATAAATAAATGAAGAAAAATATAACTGCTCTGATTCTTCCTCCATTCTGCTTCTGCCTGTTTGGAACATTACTATGAAGTATCAATGAAGAGCTTAGAAATTGTCCATAATCATAGTGCTCATCTTAACAGTTGCTAAGAAAATGTGAATACATAGGGCATGTTTAGCATGTTCTATGGTAAAGAATAGGAATGGAGAGTTATTAACATATACAAAAAAAGTTTCCAAACCTTGATCTATCTTTCCATACTCGATCTGGACACTTCTAGAATCTACAGTTGGCTTTCTCTATGGCCTTCTGTAAGGCAGTGCTTTATATTTTATTGAGACCTGGTTTTGGATGTGATATCCTAGAAGACCAAATGCACCCTGGATTTTCAGCTGTTGTTACCATTTTACACATGCCGTATTTTCTTATCTTTGCCTTCAGCACTGTAGAGTCTTTCCTACCTCTGCTTTGGGTCTAACTCACTAGGACTGTCCCACAGTAGAAGGCACCGCAGTTTCTCCCCTAAAGATTCAAACTCTTGTTTTCAGTCATGTCTTGCTCTCTCTTGCCCACAGAGGTGTGCCCTGTGCCCCTGGTCCCTAATTAGTCATTTGAAATCTTCCCCAGTTTCAAGAACACTTTTAACTGGAACTGAAATTTCAGAAGCTACTTTTTTCCTTTTCCTTATCTTTCTTTCTTTCTTCTTTTATTACATGGTACTGTGACTTTTGTCAGGTCCTGATTTGAAACCATCCAGCTTGACTAAGTAGTTACTAATCTGTTTGGTTTTCATTTAACCCTCCCCCTTTCCCCATGTGCTCATTACTGTGGTTTATATTCAGTTTCTGATGATAGCTAACCATTTTTGTGAAGCCTAGAGCATAATAGGTATTAAAAGCTCAAGCCTTCTGATGCATCTGCTATTTGTTTTCCCTCCCTTCTAATTAGTGGGTCTACATTCCCCTTTGTCTTGTTCCTAATGTATTTGTGAAATATTGTCTGGCTGCCCTTTGTTTCTCTTGCTAGCTGCATCTCATATTGTGCGCTGGCTTTCCGGCTGCTGTCCCCATATTCTGCATGCCCTATTCTCTTACCCTTGCCTTCAGCACTGTGCCCTCATGTTCCCTTTGCATATCATTTCATCCCGGCAGCTTCAAGTGCAGCGTGGGTTTTGCTCTCCATAGAATGACTAGCAGGAAGAAGGCTTGAGGACATGCTCCTATATGCACTGGGGGAATAGGAATATTTTGGCTCTTCAAGTGCTTGCATAAAGCATTCCAGTGTTTGCTGGAAAAATGTTTATCTACACCTACCCAATAGCCTGAGATGCTTGTCATGATGGTAGGTCCCAAATGGTCTGGATATTCTCAGCTATGCCGGTGAGACTCATATGTTCTGACATCATTCTAAACTGAGATGGGGCTCAATTAGTCTATTGTGGTCGTTCCTGGGGAAGATGCAGTGAAAGATTCAGTAGCTCCAGTTTCCAAGAAGAGAGTTGAGTACTCTCAGAGTACTCTTTGCCTTTCTTATTGCTGGGACCAAATGCTTGACAGGAGGCAATTTGAAGGAAGAAGAGCTCTTTGGTTAATGTGCTTTGTTTCTGCTTTGCCTTTCAATTTTAGGGTATATGATCCATCAAGGCAAAGAAGGCAGGGCAGCAGGAGAGTAGGGTGGTTTAGTTGGATTACGTCTGCAGTCTGGAAGGAGAGAGGACAGGAAGTGGGGTCATCCTAAGGAACCTCAAGGTCTGTTCTTAGCAGTCTGCTCTCTTCAACTAGGTCTCCGGATCACTGCCAGCTGGGGTCTGAATGCTCTAAGCCAGGAGTCTATGGAGCCAGTAATTGTGATGAATGTCGGTTTCTTTGGCTGGTAACAGATAGGGGTCTGAGGGCAACCACACTTCTACTCCGATGAACCAGCCAGAGGATCTAAACTCCTCTAAATGAAACAATCTACTTCCCTTGGACTGTGGGACCATCTCTGCTTCCTTGTGAATAACTAGGCAGGCAGAGCCTCTTTCATGCATCCTCGTCCCCTGTGTATCTCTTGGATGGTACTTTTTGGTTCAGAGTAAAAGAGGGCAGTTTTAAGCAGGTCTGACTTACCGTTCTCATTAGTCTTTAAACCCGGGGCAAGCCTTGGGTTCTGGCTCAGCTCAGCATCTGGGAGGTTGCCTATTTATAAGCAGAACACCCTGGAATTGTTCATCTATGAGAAGGCCTTTGTGAGGAAAATGGTAGCTGACAGCAACATTCTAGGCATTCTTTAATTTTCAGCACTTTGCTTCCATGGGATACATCTGTCAGGACTGTTTCTTTTCCCTTTTCTATCACTGGTGAGTCAAATTAACTGTTGACTTGTGAAGTTCCAAAGCTTCTGTAATGTTAACCTAAATGGTAATAATATAGATGCATCTTACATGCTCTGAGAAATGCTGTCAGAAAGGATGTCATGGGTCATTTCAATTCTGAAAATTTAGATGCGTTCACTCTCTGAATTTATCTTCCTGCTTTAGCCCTAATATTAGGTGACAGTAATTTACATAAAAGATTTTTCCCAAGCATTCCTACATCTGAATTGTAATCAGACTTCTGAGTTAGAGCTGTCAAAAAAACAGTTCCTTCCAGAGTTCAAACCAAGATCTCCTTTAAGTACACAAAGATCAGGCCCCCAGATAATCACAGAAAATGTCAGTGATGGCTCTGAGGCTTTAACAAATTCTTGGTTTTTGTGATAACTTCTGTTGTTAGCTTGCCATTTAGTCAAAGCTGTCAAATCCATGCTAGACTGCCCCTGAATTGGTGTCCTCCTCAGTTCACCTTATGTTGTCGTGATATGTTGTAATGCTATGCTATGTTATACCTCTTATTCATCCCTTTCCTTACTGAACTCTTGACAAATATTTGTCTATTTGGAATTTTGTGTTATTTGATCTTATGTCCAGCACCTAGCAACAGATACAACATTTGTATGTATAAAATTATTACTATTTTACAATGTGTGTTTGTGTATGTGTTTGTATGTTTGTGTAAATGTGGATGCAAGCATGCTATGGTGCTCAAATGGAGGTCAGAAGCTAACCTGGGATGTTGATCCTTGGCATCCCCCTCTTTCTAGACATAGTCTCATGTTTATCACAGTTTCTATCAGGCTAGCTGGCCTGTGAGCTTCTGGGAACTCTCTGTCTTCATCTTTGAGCTTGCTGTGGGACCACTGCGATTACAGATATTCACACTAGGCATCCAGCCTTTGTGTGAGTACTGGGCTAAGAGTTCAAGTCCTCCCACGTGCCGGTGCTTTCCCACAAAGCCATCTCCCTAACCCGAGAACTGATGTTTTAAGTTGTCTTGCAGTTAAACTGTTTTCCTTCCTTTGCAGCCTGATTCACCCATTTGTTGATCCTTAGGGGTAGCCTCCTGTTTTTCTAATATGAAGCCATTTATCTCTTACCATTTTATGCTGCAGTGCACCTACTTTGATGTTCATTAGAAGAAAATAAATGCTAATATTAAGTGCAAACATTAGCTTCTTTCAGATTCTATGCATCAGCACTTAGTGCTTAATTAAAGATTTTACTGAATCTCCATTAGTGTTTTGCAGCCCAAGATAATAAGAGAGAATTTTTACTCCTACAGCATTGGATCTCAAAGAAAAAGCACTAAATAAAAAAAAAAAACAAGTAAAACAAACAAGCAAACAACCCTAAATAAACTCAAGGGTGTATCCATGAGCTGTCCAAAGTCCTGACAGGACAAGCAGCTTCTCTATCACAGAGTGGCAAAGCAGTAAAACCAAACAGTACCTCATGCTATCTATTTTGTAGGTATTTCCCTATATCATGCTTTCCTATTCAGTCAGCTACAAGGGTTGAAGACTGCTCAATGTTTATCTTAGCGTCTTTTTAGATCTAACTTTAGGCCAGTAGAGAGCAAAGTATCCCACTTTCATATGTACTCACAGTAGTCACAATTAGAATAGAAAGAAAGACAAAGAACAAGATGGAGCAAGGGAGGTAAGCACCACTGGGGGGGGGCGGTTAATAGAGAATGGGCTGTGTGCCATTCATTGCTCTGCAGCCACCTGGTCTCCTCGTGACATAAAGGAGATGCTATGCTTGGTTGAAATGTCCAAACAGTTGGGTGGGTTTCAAAGAGATGGTGGGTGGTTATGACATGGTTTGTTGCTTTTTCATTGGCAATGAAATCCAATGGTGCCAGTGAGGCCATTGTGTTCATACAAGAACCTGGCAAGCCCAGGTGTGGGAGGCTGGAAAGCCGGGAAAGGAAATGCAGTTTTATGAAGGCTTTTCTAGCACATTAACCATATAATTCCTCAGCAGGATTGCTGGCTTTCTGCAAAATGCAAACGTCTCCCACACAATTGCCATAGTGGGGTTGTTTTTGGAAAAGCGTCAGAGCTCTTTCTGAGTGAACATCATGGGGGCCTCTCTGAACTAGGCAGGACCACACTCTCACTGCTGTTGCCTTCGCCTATCCTTGAGCACTGTCCGTCTCAACTGCTTTCTCCAACTGAGCTAATTTTATAAGACAACTTGACATTAACTCTGGTTGATGTCTTCCGTGCACTTGACTAAGGCATCAAAATTTCAGATGTAAAATATGAGTTTGGGTGTCAGTCGGAACTTCAGGAGAGAGTCATGTATCAAAACATCATATTTCCTATTTCATTGGTTGAGGTGACCAAAGATAAGGTGGTCCATCGCTCACAACCTTCCTGATCCATTCTTTTTTTCTCCCTCCTTCTTCCCTCCCTCCCCACTTCCTTCTTCCCTCCTTTCTTCCTTCCTTTTATTGTATTCTCCTTTACTGCCACAAATTCTTGTGGAAGGTAAACATGGCAAATGGGCAAAAGTGTGAGCCCTGAGGTCAGACAGCCTGAGATTGGCTCGAAGATGTTGTCATTTCTAACATATCAAGACAGGTCTGCATTACAAATACTTAGAATAATGCCTTCTCACAGCGCGTGTAAGGGGTCTAAATGAAGTAAATGGCAGAGTAAACAGTCAATAAATGTCAGATATGATTATGCTGCTGGCTCTCCCTTCAAGGGGGGGGGGTATGAACTAATTTACTAACGGTTGTCTCCATGATTATTCCAGTAGCTCCAGTGTTCATCACTGAATGAAGGCAAGGTGGAAATCATGGAGGGTCTTTCCAAGTATACAGATGCCAGTTGTGTCGGGGAGACGAAGAGAAAAAGGAACTAACTGTGTGGGTCAGGCCTGCTCAGACAGGGTGAATGAATATACCGGGGGGAGAGTGGGAGAAAACAAGAGACAAGCGATGTGTGCAAGAATCAGGGAGGGTCTCTCCACCCTCCCGAACCCCAGAAGAGGTCCGGGTGTGGGTAGAGAGCACAGTTCAGTGGGGGTGATTTTTTTTTCTTCATTACAAAAGCAATGAGGCTGAATGTTTATTTTCTGCCATCTTCTTTCTCCAGATCTATGGAAATAATTTACAGAAGACCCCTGAGAGTAATTAAGCTTACAATTCCTTTGCCAGTAAAATGAGAAAAGCCAGCTCTCAGTAAATTCTGAATTCCACCATGGATGTTGCAGAAGCAGAACTAAAAACAGCTGCATTCTCTCCCTGCTGCCGGATCGACTGTAATTTGCGCTGCTCCCCTCACTCCTAGCACACAGCAATCAGTGCTCAGAAGTGAAGGGTTTTAAGATGATGAATGTTTTATTTCTTAAAATAAACAGTAGCAATTTAGAAACACAGTTATGTATTTTACATTTATTTTTTATATAGTAAAAATATATTGGAAACTTCCTTACTGTCAAAAATTCTTACACGCACTTGTCAAAAATATCAAGATGACAAGCCAGTATAGAATTCAGATTTAAATAATAGACTTCCGTGAAACTTCTGATTGTTTGGCTTGCACTGACCCAATGATGCAGATTCCTCATTCCTGCATAAGTATTTTAAAGCTCTCACATTTAATAGCTATGCATTCTAATAATTAAGACCAAAATGTGAATATTTTTAACACTTTGCTTTTGATTTCCTCTCTCCCTTCTTCCCCCCACTCATTATTTTCCCATTCCCTTATTTCCTTCCTTTGTGTATCCTTTGTTTCTGGTGACAGATAAATGCCATGTACTCCAGTTTAGACTTGAACTTGTCATCCTTCTGCCTCAGCTTCCAAAACCCTGGATCTTCAACTGTGCAACACTATGTCAGTGACTTCTGTAGCTGTCACAAAATATCATGAGCCAATACAATTTATAGAAGAGTTTGTTTTGGCTTATGGTTCCAGAGGGTTACATTTCCATAAGAGTGGAGAAGGCATAGCTACAGGAGCAGGAAGCTGAGTGGTCACATCTCAAACACACACATGATTATGAGAGAGCAAACTGCAAAGGGGAAAAGAAGGCTATAGATTTTCAATATCAACTCCAGTAGCTTACTCCCTCCAGCAATAATCAATAAGCTAAGTTTCATGATCTCTGAAAGAGCACAGTCACCTGGAGACCAAGTCACTCAGACACATGAGTTTATAGGAGACATTTCTCATTTAATCCATAATGACAATCACGCCTAAATAACTTTTCCGCTCCCCACCTAGGACATTCCAGTTTCCTGAGAGAACTCCTTGGAGGATGAGAATTATGCAGCTGATAACTTGCCCACACTACCTTTCCATGTCTCTAATACATTCACATATTCTTGCCAGAGCTGCTATCATTACTGTCTATGTACTCCAAGGCCTGTGACTGTTAAGACATACATACCATTATTTCATTGGTTTGTCATATTCATGATTTCATTGTCAAGCAGGACATCATCATGCTAGAATGATTCTCCATTTCAGAGATGCACAAAGAGAATAAGAACAATACAATGGTGTTCTCTTCAGCACACATATACTGAAATTGGAACAATATAGAGATTAGCATGGCTCCTGCACAAGGATGACATAGAAGTTCATGAAGCATTTCATATTATCATACAATGTAAATCTCAGCACCCACATTTCATAGGAGAAAACCAGTATTGTGACTGATCAAAGTTCAAAGAGTAGGCTGGGGAGATAGCTTGGTAAATGTTTACCATGTGATATGAGGACCTGAGTTCAATGTCCAGAACCTATATAGCAGCACGGTGTCATACTGAGTAGGCAGAAATAGGTAGATTATAGACCCACTCACTCGCCCAACAGAAACAGCAAGTGAGAGAAACATACTGTCCCAGAAGCACATGGTGGACAGCATCCTGTGAATGACGTCTGATGCTAACCTCTGTCTTCTAGAAATCACACATACACACACACACACACACACACACACACACACACACACACACACACACCCATACATACCATGAGGCTGGGTGGGTGGGGTGAGTTCAAATAATGGTGAAGTGGCAAATACAGGAGGCTCGAGTCTCCAGTCTCCAGTTTCTGACTGCAAATCTTTCCTACTTAGCTTGTCTGCCACTGTGACCTTGAGAGGTTTTTTATTCTCTCTGAGCTACAGCTCCACTCCTTGCTTAAGTGAAGTTAACACTGATAATAACAGAGCATTCGCGACGCACAGTAAGACAGGAGGCTCCAAACAAATCCATGAGTTCAGATCAACCTTTTTACTTCCTCAAGGTCATTTGATTTTTTTTTGTGCCAAATTGAATCACATTTGCTTTTCCTAATTATTAAATATAAATGCTCAACTACCATTGTATGAGCTTTTGAAAATCATGGTGGAAGAGATTCTGGTGTTAAATGAATGACCTTTAGTCAAAACAATGAAGACAACAATGACATGACTCGAGCGGAGGATCACAAAGGAGTTTTCATACTTAGCATAGCTGCCTGATTTCATGAATCCTCTCAAGAGGTGAATGCCAGCTTCGTTGCTCGTCTAGAATCAACTGTGAGCATTTGGCATGATGTTTATAAAATAAAGTATATGCCATTGTAGAGTTCTCATTCCTATAGACAGCCCTTGGGGAGGGGTATTCACTTACCCCAGACCTCTGTCCTTAACAGCATTTTCATTTTCATTTGTTTAGTTTTTATCTTATTTTATTTTTTACCATACTTGTTTTTTTTCCCTTTTGTATGTTTAGATTTCTTTTCAATTTAAATGCTATAGGCAAAGCAGCTTGGCTCTTGGTGCTATTATGTATTTACATAACCTGTTATATAATTCCTCATTTGTCATAAATGTTAATTAGCTGTGCTTTCCAAGTCACACAGAGGTTATTCTGATTTCGTTGATGAGGAAATTAGGGCTAAGATTGATTGGGAGCAACAATTTGAATCATACTACATAGTGACCCCATAGCATTTCAGGAGTTGGCGTCCGTGCTCTGAGTTCCATGGTTTTGGGCTTAATTGACAGATCTAGTCACTCTAATTGGTTTCTTTGAAAAAAGGAACAGGGAAACGTGCGTTACCAATGCTCTTCTCTCCATTTACCAACTATATCAGAACTTCCTTTGTTGGTGATCCACAGCCCCACCCTCCTCCCTTCCAGGTCTCACCTTGTCTCTTTATGTGCTTTGTGTATTGTGTGTAACATATATAATTGTTAGTGGGGGTGTCTGTGCACATGCGTGGGTAGATATTCATGCACATGTATGTCATGCGGAAGCCAGAAGTTTGCAGTAGATGTCTTTTCTAGATGCCACCCACTTTCCATGGTTAATTTTTGAGCCAGGGTCTCTCAGGAAACATAAGGCTCATCAAGTCAGCTGGCCCTTGGGCCAGTGGGCTTCAGAAGTGTGCCCGCCTGAACCCCCTCAGCACTGAGACTTCAGGCACAGCGGCGCTCTTTGCTTTACCTAAGCTTTCTTGAACAGGGACTTTCCTTCATTTGGTCATGTTCTACTTTGTGCTGGTTACTTCCTGAACTTTTGTCTTCCTGTGTGAGGAGGTCATGTCTATTATTTTCATGCACTTCAAGCTTCACTTCAATTGTGCAGAGCCTGAGATGCTCTCAGTAGCTCTCATTTACATAGAAAAGAATGCTTACTTTGGGGAGTTAGATCAGTCAGTAAAGTGCTTGCTTTGCAAGCATGAGGACATTGGTTTGATCTCCAGAATCCAGATGAAAACAAACAAACAAATAAATGCATGGTTTGGTTGTAGGCGTTTGTAACCCTGGCCCTTGGGGTAGAGATAGACAGATTTCTGAAGCTTGCTGGTGATCCCAGGTCCCAATGAGAGAGAGATTGATCCTGCATCAAAACAAAACAAAACTAACCTAAATTAAACTAAGCAAACCTAAACGTGTATGACACCTGAGTCATACACCTCTTACCTCACATGCACACACATCATGTGACCTGAGAAAATATGCTGGAGCACAGAAACACACACACACACACACACACACACACACAATACATCAACACATACCCAAGAAAATATAGTTATCCAAGTTGTTTATCAGCTATCAGGTAAGCTGTGAACTTGCCCATTTTGACAATAAATTCTATGAATGGATTATAGATAACAATAGTCTAGGGTCAGTTCTTTCTGGAAACATCCTCATTTCCATTACTCTGAGGTGAGTTACTTATTTCATGCTAGAACACATGAAATTTCAAACTTTATTTTTACATATATTCCCTGAGAATCCCAGGATAATATCGTCCAAAGTTCTCAGAGTTCTGTGTGCCTAAGAAAGAATATGAACACACTTGTCAGCAATCCATCAGGACTGGATAGCTCAGGGGTGTTTGCACAGGTAATGCCTGATGGGAGAGCTGCTGGCAAGAGAAGGAATCTAGATTTTGTTCACATATATTACTTTTGTTCCTTCTTTGGCGTCAGTATAGAGTGTGGTGGGGTCTATAGCAAAGTGGATTCTGAGAGCTCATATTTTTAGACAGTAAGTCTTTACATAAAGCCAGAACTTGATGGTGGGTGCACAGACTTATCATGTTACCTGTTCATTTCTGCCATTTGTACTACTCTTGTGTACACACAGCTTTGCTAAAGGTATGTTGATGCTACATGATTCTCATATTGCCATTACTTTTTGGTGTTACTTTTTCTTATAATTTATACTAGGCAAAGAAGGACTTTTTTTTTTCAATTGATCAAGAGACAAATGAAGAGTAGTTGAGTAGTTGCTCTTATGGATTGATGGACTCTTTTAGAAGTTTTGAAATGAAGGGTAAAGGAAGGGAGGTTGAAGAGGCAGCCAAGTCATTGAAAGGTATGCCATTTAAGAATGACCTGAGTTTGATCCCCAGCACCTATGTGAAAAAAACTGGGCAAGTCATGTGCACCTATATTCCCAATACTGGAGAAGTAGAGATAGGAGGAACCCTGAGGCTTACTGGCCTTCTAGTCTTGTAGAATTAGGAAGCTTCAGGTTCAATGATATATCCTGTCTCAAAAACCAATGTGTGGATCAGTTGAGGAAGACTCCAGAAATTGGCCTTTGGCTCCACATGCACATACACATACAACTGTGCACACAAAGAGCACAGACACAGGCATGTGTACATATGTACACACACAGAGAAGAAAGTAAAAGAAAAAAGGAAGAAAGTCTTCCAATCCAGCAAGACTACCATATCAAGGAAAAAACTATTTTTTTTTCACCAAATCTGACCCAATGGGAACTGAGGGAAGGCTGATCTCTGGTGAACCTTGTCCCTTGTTCTTAGATTATTAGATTAAATATGGTATTACTTCTTTAGCTTGTGAACAAATTCAAGAGAAAAAAGACTCAAACCAGACCACAGCAAACCAAAATACCTCTAAAACTAACAACACAAATACCTCCAAAGCCCTATTCACTGTTATAAGAATTTGATCTAGTAGCCAAGCTTGAATTGTTTAATGACTCTGTTATTACCATTGCATGTAACTCAGAACAGTAAAAGGAACAATAAAGAGATTTAACCACATCCGGAAAACAAACACCTTCACACTGTTCTTAATGATGTTCAATGAATCACCGAATTGAAGGGTCTGAGGTTAGGCAACAGGAAGCTTCTTATGGAGGAGTAGGCTAAAACCATCTCAAGGGTATTTCTTTTTAGCCCTGGGATGCTGGCCAGAGTGTTGCTATGGCCACCAGGAAGGACTAATAGATGAATTTTCAATATTCTAATGCTAAAGGAAATTCAAAAAAGGAACCGAAGAGATGACCGAAGAGATGAGAAGAGAGAGAACGGAAGAGATGTTGAGCAGGAGGGGAAGAGCACCCCCAAAGAACAGAAACCAAATGACTAATGGATTCTATTAAGAATTCCCAAAGGCATCCATACTGGTCATTTTTGAATGGAAAATTTTGAATGAAAGTCTTGTGCTAAATATGAAGAGGTGTTTAGTGCAGGGGTCACATTTTTCTATTGTTTTGTTTTTGTTTTTGTTTTTTTTTGTTTGTTTGTTTTTCGAGACAGGGTTTCTCTGTGGTTTTGGAGCTTGTCCTGGAACTAGCTCTTGTAGACCAGGCTGGTCTCGAACTCACTGAGATCCTCCTGCTTCTGCCTCCCGAGTGCTGGGATTAAAGGCGTGCGCCACCACCGCCCGGCCACATTTTTCTATTGTTAAGATACAGAACTGTTGATATTTGGTATTATACATTCCAATTTGCTACCCTAGATGTTATCAGTGGCACAAATATTTACAGTATTCCTTCTTTAGACAGAAATTGAAGCAAACAAGTTTTTGTTTACAGAAAATTTTGTAAGTTCCTTGTTACACTTTACCCTGGAGTAAGGCACTGGTCAGTCCCTCATTTTTAATGTTATTTTTTAAAGGAAAATGAGAGTAACTTTTTTCTGGTTTCTGTGGTACTGCAGAAATACACTGATTGTGACATCCTGGCAATGATTCACTTCAACACATACCTACTGAAGGTTGGACATTCAGTCTCATACTAATTCTTCAGGGAGAAAACAGGAAGATAGTCCTGCACACTAAAGTGTCTTCATGCGTTAGGAAAGGAGAATCTGTGATGTAAATCACGAGCCCCCATAAAGCCAGCAATGAGAGTAACAAGCACACTGCCAACTATGGGGAGTGGCCTTCTTCGATTTATTCACATGGTTCCTACAAGCTTTAAAGGGTATAATATATCATCCATATTTTATAGTTAAGGAAACTGAGGCACAGATAGAGTGGAAGAGCCTGCACAAAATCTGCCGGCAGAGCCCGCATTCAGCTAGGCTAGACAGGGAATATAGGGGACAGCTGCAGAGGTGGTATTGATATTGTCTGGACATTCTGTCCCTCTACAGAAGACTCCTCCTTCATCATGTGAACTATCCAGCTATCCTCATAGCTTGTTCTTTTCCTTTCGGACTTTTTCTTTCTTGAGGTTTATTCTACAAATGACACAGAAATGTCGTGTGTGTGTGTGTGTGAGAGAGAGACAGAGAGAGAGAGAGAGAGAGAGAGAGAGAGAGAGAGAGAGAGAGAGAGAGAGAGAGAGATGCCTAAATAAAAGTGAAGCAGAGCACAGGACTCTAGTTCCCAACCCTTGTATTACTTTCTGTGTAATACAGACCTTAATACAGATTCATTCCCAGGCCTGTAGAGCATCAGCATTCTGCTTCCACCACCCCTGGAAGTTCATCCCCCTGCTCACCCAGTGCTTACACCGCCCTTTCCATTCCCAGAACACCCAGGCTTTCTCTCCATTCAGGTCTTCTGCGTGTTCACTTCCATCCCTCCTCATGTTCTTACCCTGACTGTTCGCACTGTGTCCTTCCTCTTTCATTCAGATTTCTGCCCAGACACCTTCTGTTTTGACTTGCTCTACAAAGGAGGACCTCACTCTACACCTCTGTATCCCCTCTTTGCTTTCTCTTCCTTGACACTATCAGACAATTCATCATTGTGTGTATGTTCACCATTATTGCTGCTAGAATTAATACTTCATGAAAGTAGGGGTTTTAACTTATTTTATGTACTGCCCATAATCCCGGTGACAAGAACAAATCTTGAAACACTGTCAGCATCGTTACACAGTTGGTAAATGAGTAAATCAATAAATGAACATATTTAATGAAATATTAGGGAAGAGGAATTAGTGAAGTAAAAAGTCAGTGCAAAATACGTTGATTTATCCCTCAAGCCCAACACCAGCTCTCAGCACTGCCTTCATCTGGATTTGATTTACCTCTCAACTTACACACACATACACACACACAGACACATTGAGAGAGAGAAAAATAGAGATTCCATACACAAGACTAGAGTCTGTTATTATTATCTTTCTCAATCTGGTTTATGTTGCTTAACATAATGATCCTCAATTCTCATCTTCTTTTTCTGCAAATGTCAGGATTTCATATGGATAAAATCACTGTGTATTGATAAGGAGGCTAATATGCACTCTATGAGATAGAATCCATGCCTGACTCTGCTCAGATGGCCAAGAACCAGGGACTAGATAGGTCATGGGCTTAGGGAAAATCAAATACTGCTGTTCTGTTAAGGAAACATATCAATAAAATGATGCCTAAAGACATTCTGTTATACCCATAGATCAGTGTCTTGCTCAGCTACCATCAGGGACGCTTCCTCTTACAGTAGTTGGGAGTAAATCCAGACACCTAATACTGGACAATACACAGAGTGAGAGATTTCGGAACACTCAGTCTTTAGTGAGAGGTCTTTATTAAAGTCTTCTCCTCAGGAATCAGGAAGCCATGAAGAAGAGTAGGTGAAAAGTACATAAGAACCAGAAGGGATGGCTAACCAAAGAACAGTATTTTCTAGACACAGAAGGACTGACGTACATATAAACTAAGGCTATGACAGAACGTGCAGAGCCTGTAGGGGTTCAAGTCAGAAGGGTTCCCAGTGCTGAGAGGGGAAGTAGACACAAACTCCCAACCCTAAGAATCTGCTTCCAATTGACATCTACTTGCAGAAGAATTATTTGTTTTCGCCAATGGAGTCTTACTGAATGTACTAACCACGCTGAAAAATAGATCCTATGCCCAGCAGTAGATAGCCAACACAAAATGAACTGAGTGGTTTTGTAGAGTTGTTTTTTTTTTTTTTTGTCTTAATGGTCTTTTGTTTTATGTTTGTTTTGTATTATGTTTTCTGATTTTATGTGTCTTTTACTTTATTTTAAAATCTGTTTGCGGCCTGTTTGCTTTTGTTTCTGAAGAGAGAGAGGAAAGGACTGGAGTTGGGTGGGTGGAGAGATAGAGAGGATATTGGAGGAGTTGTGAGAAGGGAAACTGTGATCAGAATATATTGCATGAAAATAAAATGTTTTTTTTTCAAATATGTGGACTAATGAACAGTTGGCTTTCAAGAGAAGAAATAAAAAAATAACAACAAATGTGTGAAAAAGTGCTCAAGACCCTCAGCCATCACACAAATGCAAGTTCAAATCGCACTGAGAGACCATCTCTCCACAGTACCAACGGCTATAATCAGGGTATGAATTACAATAAATGCTGATGAGGAAGTGGGGAAGAAGGGATCCTAATACAGCATTAGTGGGAATCTCAATTAGCCCAGCTACCATGTATATGGAAAACGTCAAGAGAGATAAATATCATTTCTCATCCAGGAAATGGGGTTGGTACTACAGGCAGGCGCTATAATTCACAGGCGAAAACAGACTCAGAAGCAGAAGCCTCACTGGTTACATAGCAAGTCCATTAGAGACATTAGACCTTATTTGCACAAAGCAAGTTCACTGTTAAGAATGTTGCTGGATTCCCAGCATATCCTTCAACTGTAACACCTTGCTGTGCTTGGTAATGGCAATGGAGAAATTCAAAATATCACTAACTCTTCAGCTCATTGAGGGATTTTAAAGCCACTCTAAAGTTGCTTTGCTTTCACTGGTTTATGTCAATCTGCCATAGGACTGAATTTCCAAGATTGTAACAAAGCGTCATGACTCACAGGAAAAGTCCCCATGACAAAGAGTGGTAAGAGTCTCTGGTTCTTCCCTAGAGTCTCTGGTTCTTTCAGATGCAGTCTAGGAGTTCTCTGCACTACAACATTATCTGGGTCTACGTGGACTGCCATCACAAAAATACAGCAGGCTGCATGTCTTCCAAACAAGGGATACTTCCATCCCAAAGCTCTGAATTCTGGATGCCCAGGGCTTATGCTGGTAGACTCAGTGTCTGGGGATGATCTGATTCCTGGTTTTCGATGGTGTAGTCTTACTGTATCCTTTCTCTGTAGAGAGGTAGATGAGTTGTGGAGTTGTCTGGGGTTTCTTAATAAGGACAAAAATTCTGTTCTTGGGGATTTTACTCTTCTGAGCTTACGTCTCCCTCAAAACTCTACCTCCTAAAGCCATCATTCTGGAGCTAGGATTTTAGAATTTCCACGGCTGTTTGGGGGACACACAAACATTCTGTCACAAGTGTCACAAGGTAGCATGACAGAATGAGGACAATTTACTCAAGAAGAAAGAATACTATCCGCCCCTTACATCTCATTACAGCCACTGCCTGACTCTTCCAGTGTGTGACATTATTTGTGAAAGGGAAATCAAGCAAACAGGAAAAACAGTGGAAAATCAAATTAAACAGACCCTTAAGTACTTGAGTGTGGCGTGGCTTATTCTGAAAAGAAAAATACACATTTCTCACTAAAAGTATGGTCTCGGTTTCCCAACCATATAGTCACCTGGGGAGTCATGAAACTTGAAACAAGACATTGTTTCATTAACTGAAAACATATATGCATTATTCTTTTAAGAAATCTGGGTGAGAGAGAGACATATTAAGAATATAAGCCATGAGGCACAGATGCCTCCAATATCTTGAATCGACATTCCTCCCTGCTGCAGAATATTGGAAGGTTTCCTTAATAATTCCTAATTGGAGTCTTGGTTCAGATAAACCCGACAGTCCATTTGAGACGGCTTGTGTGGCTCAAGAGCACGCTGAGACTCTCTCATCTAGGTTGTTTGGCTTAAGGATTTGAGAAGGCAAATAGAAGCAGCTGCACTAAGGATTTCGTGCAATTAGGTTCATGCAGATTCTGGAAGTTGCTTATTAGGTCTGTCACTTTCAATCCATCTGGTGTTTTCGTGCTCAAGTCGAATTGTGGGTTGCTCAGTGGGGTCAGTGGTTTTCCTTTTACCTGCTAGACAGCATTGTACAACCAGGGAGGCTTATCTGCTGGAGGCAGGATGCACAATTTGGCTGCTTAGTGCAAGGCACATGCATTTTTGATTTGACTGTGTGAGACAGCTCAGACACCTCCTAGGAGCTGCAGTTTGGACCAGTTTAAGGCTTAGATATGATTCTCAGATTGTTCGGGACTTATTCGCTTTTAGTTGTGTAAATGTTCCTTCTCCGATCCCTTGTGTTCTGTCCCAACCCCAAAGAAAATGGTGTGAAAAATGCGTTCCTCCTCGTCACAGCTTCATCTGTCTGGTGTGGACGCAGACTCCGTAGACTAAATTAGATACAATCCCTGGAACATAGCTTGACCCTTTTAAGCTTCTGCTAAATTGGGGGATTCTCGATATCAAAGACGAAATTTCTTAGAATGTGTTAATTAGTGTATGATTCTCTCTCCTAACTTTACTCCCCAGTGTCTATTTTTATAACGCCAGTCTTTATTTGGACAGAGGAAGTTTGAGATGTGTGCTGCATCCCCTCCCTTCCACAACCTCTTCCCTTCCCACCTTAAGAACTCATCAGTTCTCAGTTTCCAAGTGCCATTTTGGACTGTATGCATGTGACAAGTTTGGAGCTCCTGTCTCTGTATCTGTGAGATAATTTGGGGATAGACTGAGGCATGCTATGCCATCTGGACTGCTCTGTGCCAAGAGCATATAGCCCCCTGGTGTTTCATGTATTTTCTGTACCTATGCCCTTGGCCTCTTGAGATTCTGAGAGTAAGTTTTCCAGGAGGTGTGAATAAGCTTAGGCTGGAGCCCACTGGCTTACCTTGGCTCGTTTCATTTGCCGTATGTCTTTTATACACATGAGTTTAAATTCCTCAAAGATGATGAGCAGGGGCCACTGGGTTTCTTATGATGTATTCTAAAACAGCATCACGACAGAGACAGGGATTGATCCACGAAGATGAAATAACGGCCTATTCTCTTTCATCTCGCCACTGAGGGGGTAGATCCTGCAAACACACGAGGTCCAGCCAGTACCTTCTGTCAAATGGTTCCTGTTTATGCCGTCTTTACAGGGTGGGGTATGAGAGGAATGGAGGTGGAGGAATGAACTTTTTTTACTAACAGCAATGTTGTTTGAAAGAAAGAGATAATTCTGTGAAACTGGTGGACTACCAGTGAAAATCTTGCTTCTCAAAAATTAGTTATTGCCGAAAGATTTCCAGATGCTTGTGTGAGATCTACTTAGGTACCTTGTTTCATGCTTTTCACTTTACTGCTATAGAACAGGAAGTGACAATGGCTAGGCTGTTGAGAAATAAAATGAAGGGACTTGTTTCAATGTTATATTGAGGCATTGGAAATTTGAGGGAAGAATAGTTAAAGCGAAGAGATGATTGGTTTCTATTCTGTCTTCTGACTGTCAAATAAACACTCTACACCTTCATCTCCTGGTCTACAGAGAGATTCCATCTTAAGAAATTAAAATAATAGTACTGACAAGAAAGCTGGTTAAAGCTCTCTTGCTGCCAAACCTGAGGAATTGAGTTCTAGGACCCACATGGTGGAAATAGCTAACAGATTTTCCCAAACTGTCCTGTGCCCTCTACATGTACACACACACAAAAAACACATAAATAAATGTAATAAAAGTTTCAAAGAAACTAAACTAATAATAATTATATTGATAACATAAAAATATTCAATGGAGGATGTCTTTTCAACAAAATGTATGAGACCAATTGCATTTATAGGCAAATAGAAATAAGAAAAAGGGAATAAAAGGAGGAAGGGAGGCTGTCTAGCCAACCTAAGCTATATATCTCATATAAAAAAATCAAAATATATTACTGACTTAATGGTTGCTCATAAAATTTCAATGCTTTCAAAGTAAGCCATGGGAGAATACCTAGGAAAATATGTGGCGAAGTCTGCAGACATGACACCAAAACCACCATGTGATGGAAGACTCAATAAACTGCATTTTCCAGAAACTGAAGATTTCTAGTCTGTAAAAGACTTGAGCAAGAGGGATGAGAAGATAAGTTGTGGAGTGGAGGATAGCCTGTACACGCCACAAGTCCAATGAACTTATGTCTAGACCTTTCAAGACTCCACAGTGAAACTAAACCAAAGCAAACCAATTAGATCTCCCCAATCAAAACCCACAAAAATAATAGTAAAAACAATAAAAATGTTAATAATGTTAACAACAACAGTAATAATCAATTAAATTATGCAGTGTTCAAAGACAAGAAGAGGGCACCCAAATGTCACAGTAGCACGTGGATGTTTGTATCATTAACCTATAGAAAAATGCAAGCATAACTACACATTTATTAGAGGGGCTGAAGGAAAATAGCAGTGAGAAATGAATTGCTGGCAAGGAGGTAAAGAAAGGAAGTTGGTTATACGTTGTTGTGCATATGAAGTGGTACAGCTAATTTTGAAAATGCTAGACTATACAAAGACCCACTCAGAAATTGCACTGCTTGGTATTTATTCCAGAAAGATTAAGAGTATAATGATATAGAAACCCAAATCAGAATATTGGTAGAGTCTTTATACTCATCCCAAACTAGAAACAACGCAGGTGTTTTTCAGAGGGTGGATGGTAAAAGAAACTGTGGTATATCCATACCGTGGAATAGTACTCAGTAATATAAAGTATTATATTACTTTATATGCACTAGGGATGTGTCCCCCAACCTTGAAGAACATCTAGGGAAGTACCCAACAATTTTGTGTGTGTGTGTGTGTTGATTTTGAGAGTTGATGACCCTTTACCTTTTCCAATGAGGCAGGGTCTGAACTGAATTTAGACTTTTCTAGCTAGTTAGAGTACTGTGGGGGCTCTCTGGCTCCACCTCCTGAGTGTGAATTACAGGTGGGATGTAACACCCACCCAACATTGAAGGGGTGCTAGTAGGATTCCATTTCTGTAGCACCCACTTTTTCCCTTAAGCCACTTCCCTAGCCCCCCCAGATGTCTTGCCTTAAAACATAATTTAAATGCAACCATAACATTCCCTGCGCTTGTGATGGGCTTTTAACTCTACTTAACAAGAAAGTTAAGAATATTCTACACAGCGGGTGCAATGAGTCCACCTGGGAGAACCAATGGCATGAGGCCAGGAATTGCAGACCCTGGTTGCCTGGTTGCCCAGGTTAAGTGGCTGGCTGGAAGCTTAGTTTGCTGGCCACACTAAGTGGCATCACAAGAGTATTCTATCCCATGCTACTTGTTTGAGAAAAGCTCTAAATTCAAATTCGCAGTAAGGTTTATGCTGATCACACATTACTTTCACATCCTTGCAAAGTAGGAAAACAAAATGAATCGTTCCCCATTGGTGAATCGCTTGGGAAAGATCCCGTTGTTCACACACAAAAGATGGTCACAGTCTTAAGTATAATGGGTGGGTGAGGAGGACATGTGTTTTTTCACTGCCATCTGCCATCTGGATGTCAGGAAAGTGAAATAAGGCTTGAAAAATGATTTCTCGTTCCTCTTGTCTCCAGCTCTCCCCCACCTCCCTATAGCCCTTATCTAATTTGTGAGTAAAGATTTTAATGAGACCATTAATTGTACTACATTATTTGGTATGTAAATGTCCTTTTGTAATGGAGTGAATTAATCAAATTTTAGCTGCAAATTTCTACCTCCTAATTTTTCATGGCTTTAATGTACTATTTGCTTGGCTTTTGTTATTTGGCATTTTCAGCAGCCCTTATTTAGCTCCATGATGGAAAGGAAAGAGGGCAGAGGAGGGTGGATCTTAACTCTACCCTGAGAAATAATACTCACGGAAAAGGCATTTTCTGTCGAACTTACACAGTGGGATGTCTAATAGCTACCCAACTCCTTACATAGAACTGCAGCCTTCCTAGGCTGTTTTCTTTGTTGCTCCTCACAGTCCTCTCCATGGCTAGCCAAGTGCTGCCCTTGAGAACAGAGCCCAAACTGTTCTTTCTCAATGAGACCCAAGAAACTTGCCAACACTAACCATTACTGCAATTGCAGTATGCGATGCTTGGCCTGATCATTTCCTCGTTATTTGTGAGGTTCCCTTGTCCCTAAGTTTTGTTTCTATCTGGATTTATGCGTATATGGGTTTCCTCTGTGTATCCTGGTGCCCAGAAAGGCCATAATGAGAGGTTGGATCTTCCAGAGCTGGGATTACTAGCAGGTGGATGCTGGGGACTGAACTCTGATCCTCTGGAAGAGTAGCAAACATGCTTAGCCACCAAGCCATTTCTTTAGTCTTCCGTTTCCATACAGTTTTGATGTTGACCCCAGTGCTTCATTTGTGACTGCAAATTCTATAACCCACAATCAGACTTTGGACAAGTTACTGGGATTTCCAGTCGTCCTAACTAAACTGTGGACATGCTCGCTGATGCACCTCTTTCTTGGGATTTCTTGCTTGGTTTGGATTACTACAAGGGTCTCCTCCTTTAGGTCCTCCTGCTTCAGTTATTAATTATTAGTTGAAGTTGAACTGTCCTCTGCAGGCTCATGTTTCCAGTGCTTATTCTGAAGCAGTTTCTCTTTCCTGGGGCTGTAGACCATTTAGAAGATGGCATCATACAGAAAGACATAGGTTCCTTGGGATGAACCTTTACAAGCTGTATCCACTCCTGATTCTGACCTTGTTGGCTGCTTCTTTTCTACAGTGATGTGAACAGTCTCTGGCTGTTATGCATGGCTCTGCTACGCCTTCTCTGCTATGACTGCACACCCCCTGAAACCAAGAGCAAAGATGAACTTTTTTCTGTTTGCTGCTCCAGTTGGTTCTTTTCATCACAGTGATGCAAGAATAACTAATACTACCTTCATCTAGTCATTTTCAAATGAGAAGACAGAACACTGAGCCTAAGTTATGAGGTAGTGATGTCACTAACCTACTTAAAATCCTCTAGAGGCTTTCCATCTTGTGCTAAGTACAATTCCATCTTTACAATGGCACCTACCCTTGGCTCCCACTCCTGGTCCTTGCCATCTTTCTCTCTGATCTAGCCACCCTGACTTCTGGGCTCGTGAAGACCATGCAGAGGCAACTCCTGCTTCAGGACTCTGTACTTGCCCTTGGTTCCACCAGTCTGAAAGGCGCCCTTGCTGTGGCACGGCTGGTGTCTAACATCAAACACCTTCCATAGTCTACCTTCACATTGAAAATCCTCATCTATTGCTCTTTTTCCTTCTTTAGTTTATCTTTTTCACTTTTCATGCTTCCGTTTGATTGAACACCTTCTCTTAGTGTCCTGGTGTCTTTTCCCTCCATTGTGCTGTCAGGCTGCGGGCAGAATTTTTTGTCCTTTCTTGTTATGTTGCTGTACTAGTTAATTTTCTTATTCTGCAATAAAATGCCATGACCAAAGCAACTTAGAGCAGGAAGAGTTTATTGGGGCTTATAGCTCCACAGGATAGAGTCAATGGTGGTAGAGAAAAGGCATTGTCACAAGAGCAAGAAACTGAAGGCTTATGCCTTGAACCATACACAAAACAAGGAGGATGAACTGGGGATTGCACACATCTTTAATCTCTCTAAGCCTATCTTCCATTACATAGTTCCTAAAACAAGGTCATACCTTCTTAAACTCCCAAAGAGTACCATTTATTGGGGATCAAGGATTCAAATGCCTGAGACTATCATGGATGTTTCTCATTTGATCACAATTGTTATGTTGTTTAGTACTTGGGCCAGTGCTTATTATGTAATGAACCCACAACAGATATCTTTCTGTGAACAGAATCCATGAATCCTTCTTTTCTCTGTAGTCTCTCTCATTCTCATGTTCTCCATTTTCTTTATTGGTTTTCCTTTTACCTTTCTTTGCTTCATAAACAAGGGTATCTTCTAAAGTTGTTCCTAAGTGCTGCCGTCTTCTCCTTACCCACAGATGGTTTACCATTCCTCTTCTGAATTCTCTCCCTTTGTCATGGTCCCTGCCTCTGGGGAATGATTACTTTCACTCTTGACTTTATCAGAGACTCTGATGATAATTAGGGAGTTGTGCAAGGCAACAGAATAGATTACACATACATAGTGAAATTTCAATATTAGACCTTTAATTTTGCCACATATTATACATATCTCTTTTTCTTTTGGTTAATGACTTTCTAGGAACAAGAATCATATATGGTTCAGGTTTGTCTTTACCCATTCTTCCTTCCCACATGCTTTCTCCAAAAGTATTTATTTTTGTCTTAGTTTCTTTCCCCAGCAAGATGATAAAATACTCAGACAGAAGCAACTTAAAGGAGAACCCTTTCTGGTTCATAGAACAAGGGTGCAGTACAGCATGGTGGGAAAGTCAAGGAAGCAGGAATTTGAAGTAGCTGGTCATATGACATCCACAATCAGGAAGTAAGGAGTAATGAATGCTTGTCAGCTCCTTTTCTCCACAACCCAGAATCCAAATCAAGAGAATAGTGCTAACAACACCAGGTAGGTCTTTTTACCTCAATTAACACAGTGAAGATAATCCCCCACAGACTTACTCATAGACCAAACCCCTAGGTGATTCAGGATTCAGTAAGGTAGGCAATTAACATTAGCTCTTGCTCTCATTATGTGCCAGGTTGCGCGCATGGGCTCTGGGTATATGAAGGCAGTGCAGAAACAAAGATGGTACTAAAGGCAACCAGAAGAGCTTCAAGGATTCCAGTTGTAAGTGTCATGGGTACAGCACCTAAATCAACAATTAGGAGACTTCTCAATTATAATAGAAAGAAATGAAAGAATCTCCTAAAGGAAGGGTGATATGATTGGTTGTGTGAATTCAGGGGAAAGGACTGGATGCTGCCCAGTGGTTAGCATGAATTCCTCTCTTTTACAGGGTCCTGGGTTCAGTCCTTGCCACCATATGAACAAGTGTACATGCATAAATATAAAGAATATATACAGAATAGATACTGACTAGAAGACGTACATAGAATAATGTTTACTGAATATATGCACATTAACATTTAATGGGTAAAATTATGAAACAACTAGATCATTTTTTTTTACTTGAAGGAAAAAATGACTTATTAAAAAAAATTCAAGCTTTAAAGTTGTTACCAATCTGAGCGTGACTTCCAGACTCTTTATCTGAAAGTTTGAGTGAGGGTTAGGGTTAGGGTTTAGGTTCAGTGTGGCAGCCAGTGAGGTTACGCTGTCAGAACAGAAGGATTCATTACAGAATCTGGGAAACAGAATCACACAACTCTTTGCCTGTATGTCTCTTACTCAGGAATGGCCCAAGCTGCATTAAACATTGGGTAGAAAGGTCACTTAGAGTCATTTTAATTATTGCACTGTCAGATGGTAGCAGGTAACAATTTTCTCTGCCAAAATATCTTAGTTTTCTGTAAAGAAGGAGAGAAAGAACAGATGTTCAGCGGATCAATGTTGGTGTTTCCTAGTATAGGAAATTTATGTCAAAATGTGGGTGCTCTTAAGGGCCTTTGGGCTCTTTCCAAAGAGCTCATAACTGCTTACTGTCTCATATATAATGCAAACTTTAGTTTTTTT